>NC_077233.1:47172640-47397489 GCF_027887165.1 Monodelphis domestica | reverse complement strand
AATTAGTTTTGTTTTTTTTTACACTTTAACTCTCCTCCATTCACTCTGTGGGTATATAACAAAGGAATAGGATTTGAACTTGGGTCTCCTGACTCTTTCCACTACTCTAGCTACTAAAAGTAAAAAAAAAATAGATTCAAATATAGATGTAGAATGCAATCAATGGTCTTTTGGCCCCCAAATTAACTTTGGGGAATTAATTTGTTGATTCTCAAAAACAGAGGATACTTGATGCATGCCCTTCACCTTATTAGCACACTTCTCTGTATCATTCAAGAAAATACAAACATTAAAGCTCCTGTCTCCTCACTTTCCCACAATGCAACATTCCAGGTCCTATCTTAGGAACCTATGTGTGACTGCCATCATGCCTGGAATGTGCACCCTCATTTATGTATGTATGTGTGTATCACAGGTACATGTGTATATTAAAAGGGTATGCATTTATTATACTGTGTAATACCAGGTGAATCTAGAGCTACATGTTCACAGTATGTATGTGCTCATGTATATGTAAATCACGTGGCCATATTGATGATGAATCTCTCAGAGCTTAGACAATTTTGTCCATGAATAACAAATATTCAATTCATCACCTTATAAAAATAATAACACCATATTTGGGCAAAGAACTTTAAAAATACCTCATTTTATCCTGATAACAATCCTAAGAGTAGATGCTATTATCTTACATACACGTGCATATGCATTCATACACATACATATAGATTACATGAGCCTAGATTGTAATGAATAATAACATTTTATAGGAACTTATTATGTGCCCTGCACAGTGCTAAGTGCTTTTTAATTATTGTCATTTGAGCTTCAAAACAACCCTGAAAAGGCATAATTATTATTTCCATTTTACAGATGAGAAAACTGAGGCAAAGAGATTAAATGACTTGCCCCAGGGTCAAAGAGCTAGTTGATTTCTGAGACCAGATTTGATCTTTCTTAATTAAGGTTAGATAATCTATCCACTTCTCCATATGCATATGGAGGTGTGTGTATTAATAACAGTGCCTTCTGAAGATCACTGCTAAATCATCAGCAATAACCATGTATTTCAATGAAAATAAGATCCACAATGACCAAATCACAGTTCCTTGAAGTGGAAAATGTTTTTCTGATATACTCCTTCAAGCTTAACAATACCTTTCCTCACAATGACCTGATTAAGTAGCTAACACAAGTATCATTAAGCCCATTTATACATAAGGGATGTGAGTCTCAGGCTAAATGACTTGTCTATGGGTATATAACAAAGGAATAGGATTTGAACTTGAGTCTCCTGACTCTTTCCATTATTCTAAGCTACTTTCAGTAAAAAAGTGGATTCAGACATAGATGGCTATTTGGCCCCACATTCAACTCTTTTGAGAATTTAGTTGTTGATCTCAAAACCAGAGGGTACTTGATACACTCCCTTGACCTTTTTAGCACACTTCTCTGTATCATTCATGAAAATACATTTTCTCCAAGAAGGATTTGGATGACTGAATCTTCTAGAAAATCATATTTCCTTGTCAATGCTAGCTCTTCTTTCCACTTAATGGCACAAAGGGCCATTCCTGAGTTAGGGATCTCAGGTGCTGACCCTGTTCTCTATTCTTAAAATATGAGCAAACTGATTTGATGGCACATTGAACAAGAATCAAAGACCAGACTGTATTATCCAATGAAAATAATTCAAAAATCCCTTGAATGATGAATTCAGTCAACCAACCAATAAGCATTTATTAAGCAGTTACTCTGTGCCAGTATTTATAGTAGGCACTGAGACTACACAAACTGAAGCTGAAAAGGGACCTACCCTTAAGGTATTTGCAATCTACCCAGGGAGACAATGTAAAGATAGATACATGTTGTTCATTCATCCTTCTTTTTTAAGAGTGATGTCTTGATTTGTGCTTGAAGTGGATTGAGTATATAGAGTTGTGCAAAGTCAGTAGCCTCACACTTACCTTAAGAGTCATGAAAGTCCAGTGACAAGGACAAAAGTCAAGATAACTGACCATGGCCCTAGGTGTAATAGATCATTTTTTGATATCTGAACTAGCTCTAAACCCTTCAACTACTTCCTTGGGCATTGAAACAAATTGTTTTCATCTACCCATTCTACTAGGGGAAATCTTCACATAATTGGGGTTGGTCACCCTCCTAACTCACCAACAGGTATGAGACCTATGGTTACCCTCCATCTAGTTTAATTCATCTGCTAAGATGGTACTGGGGCTTAGTTGCTGCATATGCCACAGTTTCTATGAGCCATTGATGAGAGTTGGGTGAAAGATGGACATCAAAAGTGACTGAGCATCCCTAAAAAGAGCTCAGCAAGCCCTCACATCAAAGATGCTAGTCCTTTCTGAACACTTCATAAACCCTTATACATAAATAGATATGTAATTTTTAAAGTTCACAAATAAACCAGGGGCTGAAATTGGGGAATTGAAACACAAGCAGGAGTTGGATCCTGAAAGGTTTCATTCAAAAGAATGCATTTGATCTGAGCTATGAAAGGAATTAGTGATACTGGGAGGTAAAGATGAGGAGTAAGTAGAAGAGAGATACCATGCTATATGTTCTCCAAAACTCCACTTGTTCAAGTTCTAATGGACAATCTGATATCCATCCCTACTCCATAAACATATCTTAATAACTATGGAAAATATTAGTACTTCTTGAAAATTAATAACAATCTTTACCTGAAGAAATCTGGGTCTTTACCCTCATTTTAATTTGCATTCATTGAATTTCATGATAGAGAATAGCAATGGAGTACAAATAAATTCTTTTGTCACAAGAAGATGACTACAAGTTACAAAGCATGTGGGATACTGGGAAAATTGAACAGTAGTATGAAAGAAATGAGATTTAGACTAACATTTCATATATGAAGATAAGCACTGAATGGGTATTTCATCAACTTTAGTGAAACATAAAAAAATACTTAGATCTATGTTAAAGAGAAAAGTCTATGAGAAAAGAAGCAATAGAGTGGATCACATTATGATTATATATATATATATATATATAATATATACACACATATATATATTCCATAACATTAAAATGGTTTTGAAAAATAAGTCCAATAAAGTTTAGATCTAAAGGAAGACAGGTAACTGAGGGGAAAATCATTACAACTATTTCATACAAGTCTTACTTCCAAGATATGTAAGGATATTTATTAAAATTCATATGAATTCTCCAATTGACAAATGGTTTAAGGTTATGAACATTCAATTCTTTTTTTTATATATAATATAAATATATTTTATTTGATCATTTCCAAGCATTATTCGTTAAAGAAATAGATCATTTTCTTTTCCTCCCCCCCACCCCCCATAGCCGACGCGTAAGTCCACTGGGCATTAGATGTTTTCTTGATTTGAACCCATTGCTTTGTTGATAGTATTTGCATTAGAGTGTTCATTTAGAGTCTATCCTCTGTCATGTCCCCTCAACCTCTGTATTCAGGCAGTTGCTTTTTCTCGGTGTTTCCACTCCCATAGTTTATCCTTTGCTTATGAATGGTGTTTTTTTCTCCTGGATCCCTGCAAGTTGTTCAGGGACATTACACCGCCACTAATGGAGAAGTCCATTACGTTCGATTATACCACAGTGTATTAGTCTCTGTGTACAATGTTCTCCTGGTTCTGCTCCTCTCGCTCTGCATCACTTCCTGGAGGTTGTTCCAGTCTCCATGGAACTTCTCCACTTTATTATTCCTTTTAGCACAATAGTACTCCATCACCAACATATACCACAGTTTGTTCAGCCATTCCCCAATTGATGGGCATCCCCTCGTTTTCCAGTTTTGGGCCACCACAAAGAGCGCAGCTATGAATATTTTTGTACAAGTCTTTGTGTCCATTATCTCTTTGGGGTACAGACCCAGCAGTGCTATGGCTGGGTCAAAGGGTAGATATTCTTTTGTCGCCCTTTGGGCATAGTTCCAAATTGCCCTCCAGAATGGTTGGATCAATTCACAACTCCACCAGCAATGAATTAATGTCCCTACATTGCCACATCCCCTCCAGCATTCATTACTTTGCATAGCTGTTATGATAGCCAATCTGCTAGGTGTGAGGTGATACCTCAGAGTTGTTTTGATTTGCATCTCTCTGATTATAAGAGATGTAGAACACTTCTTCATGTGCTTGTTGATAGTTTTGATTTCTTTATCTGAGAACTGCCTATCCATTTCCCTTGCCCATTTATCAATTGGAGAATGGCTTGATTTTTTGTACAATTGATTTAGCTCATTATAAATATGAGTAATTAAACCTTTGTCAGAGGTTTCTATGAAGATTTTTTCCCAATTTGTTGTTTCCCTTCTGATTTTAGTTATATTGGTTTTGTTTGTACAAAAGCTTTTTAGTTTGATGTAGTCAAAATTATTTATTTTACATTTTGTGATTCTTTCTATATCTTGCTTGGTTTTAAAGCCTTTCCCCTCCCAAAGGTCTGACATGTATACTATTCTGTGTTTACCCAATTTACTTATGGTTTCCTTCTTTATGTTTAAGTCACTCACCCATTTTGAATTTATCTTGGTGTAGGGTGTGAGGTGTTGATCTATTCCTAGTCTCTCCTATTTTCCAAGTCTTCCTAGTCTTCCAATTTTCCCAGCAGTTTTTATCGAATAGTGGATTTTTGTCCCAAAAGCTGGGATCTTTGGGTTTATCGTATACTGTCTTGCTGAGGTCGCTTTCCCCCAGTCTATTCCACTGATCTTCCTTTCTGTTTCTTAGCCAGTACCAAATTGTTTTGATGACTGCTGCTTTGTAATATAGTTTTAGGTCAGGGACTGCAAGGCCCCCATCATATGTGTTTTTTTTTCATTATTTCCCTGGATATCCTTGATCTTTTGTTCTTCCAAATGAACTTTGTTATGGTTTTTTCTAAATCAGTGAAGAAGTATTTTGGTAGTTCAATGGGTATGGCACTAAATAGATAAATAAGTTTGGGTAGGATGGTCATTTTTATTACATTGGCTCGTCCTATCCATGAGCAGTTAATGTTTTTCCATTTGTTCAAGTCTAGTTTTAGTTGTGTGGCGAGTGTTTTGTAGTTGTGTTCATATAGTTCCTGTGTTTGTCTTGGGAGATAGATTCCTAGGTATTTTATTTTGTCTAAGGTGATTTTGAATGGGATTTCTCTTTCTAGTTCTTGCTGCTGAGCTGTGTTGGAGATATATAGAAAAGCTGATGATTTATGTGGGTTTATTTTGTATCCTGCAACTTTGCTAAAGTTGTTGATTATTTCAATTAGCTTTTTGGTTGAATCTCTAGGATTCTTTAAGTAGACCATCATGTCATCCGCAAAGAGTGATAACTTAGTCTCCTCCTTGCCTATTTTGATGCCTTCAATTCCTTTATCTTCTCTAATTGCTACTGCTAGTGTTTCTAGTACAATGTCAAATAGTAGAGGTGATAATGGGCATCCTTGTTTCACTCCTGATCTTATTGGGAATGCATCTAGTTTATCCCCATTGCAGATGATATTAGCTGTTGGTTTTAGATATATACTGTTTATTATTTTTAGGAATGACCCTTCTATTCCTATGCTTTCTAGTGTTTTTAGTAGGAATGGATGTTGTATTTTATCAAAGGCTTTTTCTGCATCTATTGAGATAATCATGTGGTTCTTGCTAGTTTGCTTGTTGATGTGGTCAATTATGTGGATGGTTTTCCTAATGTTGAACCAGCCCTGCATCCCTGGTATGAATCCTACTTGATCATGGTGAATGATCCTTCTGATCACTTGCTGGAGTCTTTTTGCTAGTATCCTATTTAAGATTTTCGCATCTATATTCATTAGGGAGATTGGCCTATAGTTTTCTTTTTCTGTTTTTGACCTGCCTGGTTTTGGAATCAGTACCATGTTTGTGTCGTAAAAGGAGTTTGGTAGAACTCCCTCTTTGCTTATTATGTCAAATAGTTTGTATAGTATTGGGATTAACTGTTCTCTGAATGTTTGATAGAATTCACAGGTGAATCCATCAGGCCCTGGGGATTTTTTCTTAGGAAGTTCTTTGATGGCTTGATGGATTTCAATTTCTGATATGGGATTATTTAAGAATTCTATTTCCTCTTCTGTTAGTCTAGGCAGTTTGTATTTTTGTATATATTCATCCATTTCTCCTAAATTGGTGTATTTATTGCCATATAATTGGGCAAAGTAATTTCTAATGATTGCCTTAATTTCCTCCTCATTGGAGGTGCTGTCCCCCTTTTCATCTTTAATGCTATGAATTTGCTTTTCTTCCTTCCTTTTTTTAATTAGATTGACCAGTACTTTGTCTATTTTGTTTGTTTTTTCAAAGTACCAGCTTCTTGTCTTATTTATTAAATCAATAGTTCTGTCACTTTCGATTTTATTAATTTCTCCCTTAATTTTTGGATTTCTAATTTGGTTTTCTGCTGGGGGTTTTTAATTTGATCGCTTTCGAGTTTTTTCAATTGCATTTCCAATTGATTGATCTCTGCTCTCCCTTGTTTGTTAATATAAGCTTTCAGGGATATGAATTTACCTCTGATTACCGCTTTGGCTGCATCCCAAAAGGTTTGAAAGGATGTTTCGCCATTGTCATTTTCCTTGATGAAATTATTAATTGTTTCTATGATTTCTTCTTTAACTAAACGGTTTTGGAGTATCATATTGTTTAATTTCCAATTGGTTTTAGATTTGGTTTTCCATGTACCATTACTAATCATTATTTTTATTGCCTTGTGATCTGAGAAGGCTGCATTCATTATTTCTGCTTTTTTGCATTTGTGTGCTATGTTTCTGTGACCTAATGTATGGTCAATTTTTGTGAATGTGCCATGTGGTGCTGAGAAGAAGGTGTATTCCTTTTTATCCCTATTTATTTTTCTCCATATGTCTATTAATTCTAATTTTTCTAAGATTTCATTCACTTCTTTTACCTCTTTCTTATTTATTTTTTGATTTGATTTATCTAAATTTGATAATGGTTGGTTTAATCTCCCACTAGTATGGTTTTATTGTCTATTTCTTCCTTCAATTCTCCTAGTTTCTCCATTAGAAATTTGGGTGCTATATTATTTGGTGCATACATGTTGATTAATGATATTTCCTCATTGTCTAGAGTTCCTTTTAACAAAATATAATTACCTTCCCTATCCCTTTTGATCAGGTCTATTTTTGCATTGGCTTTATCAGATATCATGATTACCACTCCTGCCTTCTTTCTATCAGTTGAGGCCCAGAAGGTCTTACTCCATCCTTTAATTCTGACCTTGTGGGTGTCAACCCGCCTCATGTGTGTTTCTTGAAGACAACATATGGTAGGGTTTTGGATTCTAATCCATTCTGCTATTCGTCTACGTTTTATGGGTGAGTTCATCCCATTCATGTTCAAAGTTATGATTGTCATTTGTGGACTCCCTGGCATTTTGATTGCCTTCCCTAATTCTAACCTTTTCTTCTTCGGCTCTACCTTTTAGTCCAGTGATTTGCTTTGAATCAGGCCCCTTGTCCCCTCCCTTGATGTTTCCCTTTTTAGTCCCTCCCTTTTTCTTCCCTCCCCCTCCCCCCTCTCTTTCCCTCCCTTTTTGTTCTCCCTCTCCCCCTCCCCCCCTCGGTTTTCCCTTCTCCTTACCCTTGTTGGGTAAGATAGAATTCAAGATCCCAATGGATCTGGATGTTTTTCCCTCTCAGAGTTGATTTCCCTGAGATTGAGGTTTAAGTAAAAAAAAAAAAAAACCCTCTCTTCCTCTCCTTCTTATAGGAGTTTTCTTCCCCTCCCCTTCCCATGTGAATCTTTGTGTGAGAACGATTATTCTATTTGGTCTTTCTTTACCCCCTATTTATACATTACATTTTCCCCACATATTAGTATACATAGATTGATATAAATGTAGTCCTTTTAGAAGAGAGTTTGAGTAAAAGAAGAAGATAACATTTTTCCCCTTTCCTTAATATTTACCTTTTCAGGTATTCCTTGCTCTTTGATTTTCGGTATCAAACTTTCCACAGAGCTCTGGTCTTTTCTTTGCAAAAAGTTGGAAGTCTTCTATTTTGTTGAATGCCCATACTTTCCCTTGGAAGTATATAGTCAGTTTTGCTGGGTAGCTGATTCTTGGTTGGAGACCCAGCTCTCTTGCCTTTCTGAAGATCATGTTCCATGCCTTACGATCATTCAGCGTAGAACTTGCAAGGTCTTGTGTGACCCTGATTGGCATTCCTTTATATCTAAATTGTCTTTTTCTGGCTTCCTGTAGGATTTTTTCTTTTGTTTGATAGCTTTGGAATTTGGCAATTACATTCCTGGGAGTTGTCTTTTGGGGGTTTAGTGTAGAAGGTGTTCTGTGAGCTCTGTCAGTGGCTGTATTGCCCCCTTGTTCTAGAATCTCTGGGCAATTTTCTTTGATTATATCTTGTATCACCATGTCCAGTTTGGTGTTTATTTCTGGCTTTTCTGGGAGTCCAATTATTCTTAAATTTTCTCTTCTCCCTCTATTTTTCCAGATCTATCACCTTGTCGGTGAGATATTTTATGTTCTCTTCTAATTTCTTGGTGTTTTGGCTTTGCTTCATTAGTTCTTGCTTTAAAGCCTGGTTTTCTTTTACAGTTTGGTCAAACTGGTTTTGTAGATGCGTGAATTTCTTTTGCATTATTTCCCACTTTTCCTCCCAGAGGGCTTCCATCTTTTTGGTCATTTCTGATTCAAATTCTTCATGGGTTTGTGGAGAGTTTCTATTTCCTTTGGAAGATTTTGGAGAATTTTCTTGTATATCTTCTTCTATCTGCTCTGTATTTTGTATTTTGGCTCCATAGAATGTGTCCAAAGTCGCCCCTTTCTTCTTATTTTTCTTGGTATTTTGGGGCTTCTGTGCTTCTGTGGAGTTTGCTGCCATCTCTGAATGTGGAGGATTAGCTTTTCTCATCTCTGTCTGGTGATCAGAGGCTTTAGTCCGGGGCAGATTGTCCCTTCTATGAGCTTTCCCTGGGTTAAACTGAATATGCCTCACCGGAACTGGAATGGAAGGGTCGGACCACAAGGCCACACTCCCCCCCCCCCCCCCCCTCCGCTCGCTTTCAGGAAGTTGCCTTCAGAATCGCTGGCCGTGAGGCTGTTTCGTTGGCCTGCGGGGGGATGGGCTGCAGCTAACCCAAGCTCCGAGGGCAAGGACTTTAACTGAGACTTGGATAGCAGGATCCAGCCCGTGAGGCTGTCTTGCCCGCCCTGAGGGTTGCTGTTGTTTCGACCAGCTCTCTGCAGCGGAAGCCCCAGGCAGTAACTTTCACCCGGACTGCGGTAGAAGGCCCTGAGGGTTGTGGTTCGGAGCTCTCTGAGCTCTCTGAGCCCGGCCGGGCTGCGGCTTCCGGGAGCCTTGGACTCTGCGCTCCTACCCCTGAGGTCCGAGTGATCTCGGGTTCTGGCTTTTGAGGGGAGCCGTACCTTTTGAACCGGGTCCAGGTCCAGGAGGAGGGTTCCCAGGGTCTGTGCTGTTGATCGTTTTGAATTTCGGCGCCTTAGGAGCTTATCGTTTGAGATTGGTCGGGAAGGGTTTTCCGGAGATCTGAGCTTTAGCTTTCTCTAAGCCGCCATCTTAACCGGAAGTTCCCTATATGATGAACATTCAATTCTTAAGGGAAGAAACCCAGGCTATTTGTAGCCATATAAAAATTATCCAAATCTCTGCTAATTTAGAGAATTGAAAGTTAAAACTATTCTAGAGATTCCATCTCACATCCATCAGATTTGCAAAGATAACAAAAAAGGAAAGGAGTAAGATAAATGTTGGCAGGACTATGGGAATAAAGCACAATGATACCCAATTGGTGGTCTTGTTATCAACAGGTCCACTAACTGCTAGAAAGAAATTTGGAATTATACTTTAAAAGTGACTAAAGGCATGTAGTGTGCTATAAGAAAAGATGATCAGATTAATTTAGAAAATCATGCAAAGAACTATATGAGATAATGAATAGTGAAATGAGCAGAACCAAAAGAACTATATATGTATGTATATATATATATATATATATATAGCTACAGATTAAATATTTGAAGAATAACATGAATTTTCACTTTCAAAGAATGAACTAAGTAGAAATGCAAAATATTTATGTGCGTGGGGGGTTGTGGGGGGTGTGGGAGAGGGGTGTTTGCTGCATTATGCCTTCCAAGTTGTAAGTAGGGGAGGGAGGGACTGAGATAACTGAAAAATTAATTCTATTACTTTTTTTAAAGTTCATGCCCTTTGCAGCAAGTTTCATAAAGGCCTTATTTCCAGGATAAGTAATGATATTTCATTCACATTTATATGCTATACCTCTACTATATCTTTACCCCACCCCACCAAAAAAGTGCAAAAGATTCTTTGAGCACAAAAATTATTTATAGCAGCTCCTTTGTGCTCATATAAATGGAAAATATATATCCATCAATTGATTAATGCCCAAGTAAATTGTGTATATTAATGTGATGGAACAATAGCTAATAACAATAATAATTATAATAGCTAACTTGAACACACATAGCTACTATTGTGAGCCAGGAACTTTCCCAAGTATTTTTACAGATATTATAAGTGTATGAAATAAAGACATAGATTATTTCAAAACAACATGGGAAGACATATATGAACTGATGCAGTAATATAAGCAGAACTATATCGATTTATAACATCAATATTGTAAAAAGAATAACTTTGAAGACATTTATGAACTAATGAAGAATGAAATGAGGAGAGCCAGGGAAACCGTGCACACAATAACATCATTTAAAAAAAACAAACAATTCTGAAAGATGTAAGAACTATGATTAATATGATGACCATTCATGATTCCAGACAAATAATGAAGAAGCATTCTATATGTCAGAGAAGCGATTGATTTAGAGTACAGAATGTATGCATGAAAAGATATATTTTTACATTCGCTCATTGAGGGATTTCGATTTGACTGTATATATTTTAAGGAGTTTGTTTACCTTTTCTTTTTTGCTCAATGGGATAGGAGAGGAGAGAAAAAGCTATTTTTTCTCATTTAAAGCATAGAGTTAGGGAATGCCATAATGTCAAATGCTGAATGCTCTTTCAGATGAGATCACTGCTTTAGTAGTTTTACTTACTTGTTTTACTTTCTTACAAGAGACCTCTCACAGAATGAATATAAACTGTAAATGGAAATTTAAAAAAAACATAAAAATAACATTAAAACAAATAGGTGTGTTTGTTCTTCTTTGTATCACTTTCCAAGTCCTCAGCTAAATGGGCCATATTTTACATGTTTCAGTAGATGAGTATATCACTTAACAGGGATAGCAAGGTATTTTTGAGAATGGGACTAAATCTTTCCATCCTATTAATTCTAGTTATAGCCTCCTAGACAATTTTAAATACTCTAATTTCAATCTCATCTAGTTTTTATATTTTTAAATATTCATGTACCCTCATTATTTCCCTCTATAAGTGTCCCTGAGCTCTTTTAATCTTTCATCATAAGTTGATCCTCCTATTCAATTTATCATGGTTTTTTTTTTCCTCTCTGAAGAAATACTATAGAGTATAAGGTTACTCTTCATTTTTCTCCATTCTATGCAACAATATGATTCATTTATAAAAGTGCCCTAGGAGATAAATCACTAAGATCAAGAGGTATTCGAAGGGCTTGACAGTATTTTGTTTGCCCTGAAAAAAATCGCTTTCTGGTTTCGGGATCACCCTCCACGGCAGAAATGTCTTTCAGAGGACCCAGGATGGGGATTCCTCTCCACCTACTCCCCAGCTACTGGGCAACTTGGAGGATTGCCCAACAGGTAAAAATGGTTGACTGTACCTCTATGCTATAAGCTAGATAGTGCTATCACTGTCCTCTATATGAGAGAAAATGTTTTGTTAAGGAGTATACTCTGGCATAGGTACCTTCATGTAAAATCTGCTTAAATTTAGGCTAACCAACAAAATGGTGAAGCTTATGTGTTTGAGGGGTCAATTTTTCTTTCTCTTCATTGATAAGGTTTGAAACAAGTTCATAGCCTAGAGTTCTTTTTCCTAACATTTGGATAATTATTTCAATATAATTGAATGTATCTGTAAGCCAATGTATTTTATTGTATGAGTCCATAAGCTACAGATGGCCAAAGGAAACCATGATACAAAAAAAGATTAGGACCTCCGAAGTCTAGAGGAAAAAATGGGTCTTATAACTTGCTTCTTCTTGATTTCACAATTCAATTAGTCCTATTCTTTATAACTTCACATAATCATAGAAGTACATTTGGGAAGGACCTTAGAGATCAGCTAGTCCAACCCTCTCATTTTAGAGGTGAGAAAACTGAGGCCAAGAGAAATGAATTGACTTGTCCCAAGTCACACAAATAATACATGGCAGAGTCTGAGTCTGAATGTGGATCCTCCGACTCATTGCCAGTGTCATAACTTCCCTCCCTGTCAACTTGAATAAAATAAATCTACCAAATACTAATCAAGAACAAGATCATCTTCTGGGATGCAACATACCATCAGAGTGCCAGGGTATCCAATGACCTACAGAGAAGGAGATAGTTAAATCATCTTGTGAAACTGTGGGGTTAAATCTGTTCATGTAAGTCCACAGAAACTTTGGAATCTGGACTTTGGAAAGGTGGCAATAGACAGTGACTGAGGAGTGGGTTTTTCGTTCTTTTGCTTTATCGATCTCTTTTAAAATCCATTTCATAGTTCTCAGGCAAGAGGGGAGTCTGGGAAAGAGGCAAGACGAAACCACAATCAATTCACAGTCATCAGCTGCCTTTGATATCTCTAAACATGTACACAGGTCAAAGGTTTCACGTAAGGCAGGTTATTCCCTACATAACTATTCCCACAGTTATTAACATTACTCAATTTCATTTTTTTAATTCTGACATAGATTTCCTTCCATGCTATGGATGCTACAGAACTCATCTGGATCTCATCAAATAAACCTTAAAATAAATAAAACCTTAAATAAATAAATAAACCTTAGAGAAAAGTCTCCAAGTAAGAGATCATTGTTGTTGAAATGTTCAGTCCAAATGAGATCCACTGACTCATCTATACATATTATTCTTTAGGACTCTGATTAATGATAAAAGCACTGGACTTGGATTTAGAAGTTCTGGTTTTAGTTCATTGTAGCACAGTGTCTATTTGACCCTGATCAGGACATTTACCTCTATTATTTCTAAAATCAGGTTAAGGGCATTTCTACTCTTTCCCACACTTACGTGGCAGAATGGATAGAGTGCTGGACCTGGAGTCAGGGAGAACTGAATTCAAATCTGGTCTTGGACACATAATAGCTGTGTGACTGTACAAGTCACTTGTCTTAGCTTTTGTGGCTGTCTAGTGGGAACAATAATAGCAGCTTCCTGCCAGAGTTGTGAGAATCAAATGACATAATGGCAGGCACATATTAGATCCTTAATAAATAGTTGTTTCCTTCCTTCCTCCAAGGGTATCTCTGAAGATCACACATGAAAAGAAATTTCTATGTAACTTGTACTCACTAAGTACTATGGAAATCTTAGCATTGCTATTACGAAACATAGGATGAATGTATCTACTTGAATCCCTCTTCTCCTCAGCATTTGTCAGGGTTGGGCCCTAGAAGAAGAAAAGAATGATGCATTCTTTTTGTTTGAGCAATAGGTAGATAGGATTTATGAGATCCTTTTATCATTATTTTATTATTTATTTTTAATTAATTAATTAAGAATATTTTTCAATGGTTACAAGATTCATGTTTTTCCCCTCCCCTCTTCCATCCCCTCTCCCAGAGTCAATGAGCAATTCCACTGAGTTTTACATTCATCATTGTTCAAAACATATTTCAATATCATTAATATTTACAATAGAATAATCATTTAAAGTCAATATCCCCAATCATATCCCCATCGAATCATGTGATAAGAAGATCCTTAATGTGATTTAAAGGCAATATCTGAAGTAATTTACATTACTCAGAAGAAGAAAGTGTCATTGTTAGGGCAAAGAATAGGGCAGAAACATAAAACATGTTTCATTCTGAGCTTTGGAAAGGAGAAGAAAAAGAAGGGGAGATCAGTGAATCTAGTGAGATTCTGCCATTTATGACCTTTGGGAAGTAAACTAACTCTATTTAGGCTTTACCTAACTCATTTCTAAAATAGGAGGTTGAGACTCAACGGCCCTCCAAGTCCACTCCAACTCTAATTGTTATTGCTCAGTCATTTCTGACCATTCATGAGTCTATTTGGGTTTTCTAGGAAGAGATACCAGAATGGCTTGTTATTTCCTTCTCCAGTTCATTTTATAGATGAGGAAACAAAGATAAATAGAGTTAAATGGTTTTCCCAGGGTCACACAACTATTAAGTATCTGAGACCAGATTAGAATGCAAGTCTTTCTGACTCCAGCCACAGCCCTTTATCCATTGTGCCCCCCCCCTCAGGTCCCTTTTATTCCAGCTCTAAAGTCATGCTCTTATAAATGCTTTGGAGAGATTTTAGTCTTTAACACTTAAAAAAATACTTTCCTTTTTTTTCAATTGAATGTAGAAACAAATTTTGATAATTGTTTTCTGACATTCTGTGATTCAGATCCTTTCTCTTCCCTCCCTATTCCCAAGGTGGCAAACAATCTAATATAGTTTATAAAAGTGTTTTCATGCAATACATATTTTTGTATACTTAAGCAAATTCTTAAAAAGAAGACTGAGGTCCCCAGAGAACATTAAAAAAAAACAACAACAACATAGTCGTCTTGCTTCCCTTCAAATGGTCTATTCTTATCTGTCTAGGCTACATTAAAAAAGAAAGAAAGAAAGAAAGAAAGCAAACAAGCAAGAAAGCAAGCAAGCAAGAAAGTAAGCAAGCAAGAAAGCAAGCAAGCTAGAAAGAAAGAAAGAAAGAAAGCAACAAGAAAGAAAGAAAGAAAGAAAGCAACAAGAAAGAAAGAAAGAAAGAAAGCAACAAGAAAGAAAGAAAGAAAGAAAGAAAGAAAGAAAGAAAGAAAGAAAGAAAGAAAGAAAGAAAGAAAGAAAGAAAGAAAGAAAGAAAGAAAGAAAGAAAGAAAGAAAGAAAGAAAGAAAGAAAGAAAGAAAGAAAGAAAGAAAGAAAGAAAGAAAGAAAGAAAGAAAGAAGAGTAATTTACAACTATTTTGCCCTGTAAGTTTAGAGACGGGTTTTTCTCTTTCCTGTCTTGCTATGTTTAAAGGTAAAGTATTGTGAGAAAGAGAGAGCCTTTGTTCACACCCATGTCACTGCTGTAGAGCCACTAAGTCATGGTCTTTCTATGGCTTATTCTCTTCTGGGACAACTCTTTGATTCCATAAGTATGTTAACCCCCCAGATTTAATGCAAGCTTGTTGGGGGCAGGGCTTATTTCTTAAATGTCTCTCTCAAGTTCCAAGAATCTAACATATAGTACACACACACACACACACACACACACACACACATGCACACACGCACACACACACACACACACACACAGAATAGTGGGTATGCAGTATAACTGTGTATAAAGATTTGTTAACTGATTCCTTGAGGAAAAGAATGTTTTCATTTTGGCTCTGTATCCCCAGGTCCTGTCACCTAATAGATGCTAAATAAATGCTAATTGATTAGTTGTCTTTGTTTCTCTCAATTTTAATCTCCAACTAGCTGATTTGGGGATTCTGGGACAGAGTGAAAATGAAATTTGAAGGACAAAATAAAATTAATATTTGGCTCCATTATCTCCCTTCGGACCACCTAAAAATATGACCCCGTCGAAAAAGAAGTCATGAGAAAACAAACATTATTACATAATAAAAAATCCTCCCATTAAGAAAGGCATTTGTCAGATCAAAATGAATGATTTTCAGCCAATAACAATGCCACTCTTTAGTTGTCAAGTTCGCTAAATTTCAATTTAACTGAGCTGCTCTATCTTCCATATCAGATGAGCAGACAGAGATGAATTAAGGAGATGCACAGTCTGTATAGACTTGGCAAATGTGAACTAGATTTGAATTAATAGTTGTAAATGTTTTGATCCTTCAGCCTTCTCTCTCTATTAAATGTCTCCTCAAGAGTTATTATCTTTCTTAATTGCAATGTTGACAGCATCATCAAGTTATCTTAGTCAAGTGCTGACATGTAAATTTTCCTCATAAAAATGTCAATTAAAATGACACACGTTTAGACCCCAAGTAGTCCACTGTGGGTCTACACTACTTTGCTTCAATTCTGTTTGGCATTTAAATTCCTCCCCCAGGCCTGAGTTCTTTCTACTTTTCCTATCTTCTCATGCTTTAATCTCCCCAACACTACTATGATTTAGGTGCATTTCTAAAAGGACACTGATTCTTCCTTCTCAATGCTGTCCAAAATGTTTGGAACACTCTCTGTCCCCAAAGTAGTTATATACAATAGCAGATAAAGTACTGAGCCTGGAACAAGGAAGTTAGTCTTTTTCAGTTAATTCAGTCATTTCAATTCCTCACAATCCCTTTCTTGGCAAAGGTATTAGGGTGGTTTGCCATTCCCTTCTCCAGCTTATATTTCAGATGGGGAAACTGAGGCAAATATGGTTAAGCAACTCGTTCAGGTTCACATAGCTCGTAAGTATGTGAGGCCAGATTTGAACTCAAGAAGATCAGTTTTCCTGACTCCAGGCCAAGCATCCTATCTTCTGTGACACCTAGCTGTCCCAGAGCCAGGAAGACACAAATTCAAATCCAAAATACATATAAGTATTAGCTTTCGTGACATGGACAAGTCATTTAAAACAATTTGCCTTGATTTCTTCAATGATAATATGGGGCTAATAATAGCACCTACATCCAAACCTGTTTGAAGATTAACTGGGATAATATTCATAAAGTATTTATCAATGCCTAGAAAATAGCAGGCACTTAATAAATGTTTGTTTCTTGACCCACTGTGTTAGTTTCCCCAGATTCTTTCAAAACTAAGTTCAAATTCTATCTTCTGCGGTTTCTCTTGTCTACCCCCTTGCCAATTGCTAATACTTTCCCCTTCCAGATTATCATTCATATATGCTGTATACCTTCAGTATGTACTTGGTTATTTATTCGTCTTCCTTTTTGAGTGGCTTGCCATTTCCTTTGTCTGCTCATTTTTTGCAGGTGAAGAAACTGATAAATAAATAAAATAAAATGAAAATAAAATAAGTAAAATAGTTAATATAATATTTAATATAATATCAATATTTATAACATTAGAAATATTTAATGAACATATTAATAAATTTAATTACAAATATAAATAAATAATTGGATATAATCATATAAATATAAAATAAATAGCAATTAAGTGATTTGCCCAGAATCACACAAATAGTGTCTGAGGGTACATTTGAACTCAGGTCTTCCTGATTTCAGGCCCAACTTTATTTTCACTAAGCCACCTAGCTGCCCTAAAAGTATAAGAAAGAAAATTGATTTCTTTTAAACAAACCTAAGAACCCTTGTTTTGGCATGTACTTGTATATATGTATATGTAGGCTGGTAGTTAGACAGGTATGTGTATGTATATGGAGATATGTATGTATCAACTATGGATATAAATATATAGTGTTGGTGTTAGTGTGGTTTGGAAGACAAAAATGCTGAAAATTACAAGAGCTTTAGCAGATGGCCACTGTAGCCTTCTCTCTGCTCATTATATCCCCAAATTAAATTCTATCTATTTGCAAACTCAGAGTCCTATATATGTAACCCTACTTTCTCTTCTAAACTCTATTCCCACACCATCAGCTGTTGGACATTGATAATCACAAGTCCTACAGGTATCTCAAACTCAATTTATCCAGAATGAACTCATTACAACTTTTTCTCTCCAAATCCACACAAAACACAGACATACAGAGAGAGAGAGAGAGAGAGACAGAGACAGAGACAGAGACAGAGACAGAGACAGAGAAACAGAGAGACAGAGAGAGACAGAGAGAGACAGAGAAACAGAGAGACAGAGACAGAGACAGAGACGGAGACTCCCCCAAACTGTCTTATTTCTGTTGAAGATGCAACCATACTTCATCTTTTTGTCCCGATTCTCATTGTAAGACTCATCTTTGATTCTTCCTTCTACCTAAACCATTCAAGAAGAGTTAATTTGGCAAGCCTGGTTTATCTTACTTCCATATCATCTGGCCTCTTCTTTCCATTCACACAGACAACACTCTAGTTCAGGCTCCCATCCCCTCTCACCTAGACTATTTCAAAGGCATTGTAATTAGACTCCTGACTTATAGTTCCTCCCCTTCTTGGTCAGTTTTCTATATAGCTTTAAAGTAACTTTCCCCAAGTACAATTTTGACCATGACATTCCCCAGAGGAAGAAACTTATTTCCTCTAATCAAATCTAGACACCATGGTTTGGCATCTAAAGCCTTTCAAAATCCAATTTCAATCTAGTTTTTCACGCTTTTTTCACATTAGTTTCCTTTGTTCACTACTTTCCAGTGGAAATAACTTGAAATTTTTTTCTTTTTATTAAACCCTTACCTTCCATTTTGGAGTCAATACTGTGTATTGGCTCCAAGGCAGAAAAGTGGTAAGGGTTAGGCAATGGGTGTTAAGTGACTTGCCCAGGGTCACACAGTTGGGAAGTGTCTGAGGCCACATTTGAACCTAGGACCTCCTGTTTCTAGGCCTGACTCTCAATCCACTGAGCTCCCAATAACTTGAAATTTTATCTCCTGTCTATTCTATCACTCAAGTTTTCCTACCCATGTCTGAAAACTCCCTCCTCTCCACCATCTTTTCAAATACTAAGGTCTCAAGGCTCAGCTCAGTACCATAGAACACACCAACTCATCCTCTTAATTATTAATACTCTCTCCTTTTCAAATAATCACATATATATTTAAATATACACTTGAGTGTTGAACTGCCTCCATTTTATCCTATCCCAATAAAAGAAAGTCCCTTTGAGTAATTGAATTTTTTGTCTTGTCTTTGTATACCTTACCTCTAGTATAGCATTATGTCCACAGTAGGTGTTTAATGAATGTCTTTTTGAATAGATTTTTTTATAATAATGACAAAGTATAGGGGCAGATAAATGGCACCATGGACAGAGGGCCAGGACCTGCATTCAAAACTGGCCTCAGATATGTCCTAGCTATTGTAAACCTCAAAATTCCTTAGACTTATAAATGTTGGAAATTTCACCATTGGGATATTTCATACTTGGAAAATTTCTTACTGATAGTCTATTGGAATGGGAACCACATTGGCATGGGAGGTTCCTTCTCTTCCCTTCTTAAGATTACTATGTAATCCTGGGCAAGTCACAATCCATTTGCTTAGCCCTTGACCTTGTATCTTAGATTTGTTACTGGATAATAACATAAGGGTGTAAAATAATAATAATAATTATTATTATTATTATAATAACAAAGTGTCTGGTCCAATAGTTCTACTATGATTCAATGAAAGTTTAAGTGTTTATCAAGTTCTGAGCACTTATTAAACATTGGGTTTATGAAGCCAAGAATCACGTGACTCCCACTCTCAAGGAATTTACATTATAATGACAGTCATGCTGAATATTAAGAAATTCTTTTAGAATAAAAATAGTGTTGGATTTCAAGTAGAATGTTGTGCTGAGTATTAGACACAGCCAACCTGCCCCTTACTTCGAAGATTCTCAAAGTGTAGGGCCAGGTTCAAGGGATAGAGAGTGAGGAAGATCTAAGTTCAAATCCCATCTCAGACACTTCCTAGCTGTGGGATCCTGGGCAAGTCACTTATTACTGTTTGCCTCAGTTTCCTCATTTGTACAATTTGCTAGAGCAGGAAAAAAAAACATTCTAGTATCTTTGCCAGGAAAACCTTAAATGGAATCATGAGGAACCAGACACTACTGAAACAAGTGAACAACAATCTGAAAGTATAGTTCAGGTAGTCCTGGGGATCTTTGAGGCCCTTTTAGGGTCAAAACTATGATTATATCCAAACATGATGTTAGAACAATTTTCATACTTATGTCAAGTCATTTTTCATTTCTAAAATCATAAATACTAAGGGTTAAAGACTCTTGGGAGAAGGGGCACAATAATTTTTTAAGAGTGTAAAGAAGTGGGGACAACTAGTCCCCTCCCCACTTAAACAGTGGATTAAAAACAAAGTCCAGAAGGAGGAGGTACTGGGTTCAAATCTGTCTTCAGGCACTTCCTAGCCATATAACTCTGGGCAAGTCATTTAATCCCCGTTGACTAGCCTTTACCATTTTTCTTCCTTGGAATTAATACTTGCATATTCTAAGACAGAAGGTAAGGTTGCTTTGTTTTTTGTTTTTTTTTTAAGAGTCTATGAGTAACTTTAAACATTATCAGAATTCAAGGTAAAGGTCACTCTAACCAAAAAGAGCATTATGAAGGTGAGACTTGAGAGAGCCCTGGAAGATTTGAAGAAAAAGAGAGGTGGGAAAAGAAGAGTAGAGAAAAATAGGAGACATGAATGAAAGCATATAGCAAAGGGGCAGCAAAAGGTAGCTTTAGTGGATGGAGAGCCAGGTTTAGAGAGGAGAGGTCCTGGGTTCAAATCTGGTCTCAGATACTTCTTAACTGTATGATTCTGGGCAAGTCACTTAATCCAAATTGTCTAGCTTTTACAATTCTTCTACTTAGAATTATCTAAGTTCTAAGACAGAAAGAATTTAAAAAATAAAAAATGGAGCAAAGCATGAGTAAATATACTTTAGGTTCACAATCCCAAAGCCAGGTAAACTACATCTGACCCTTAAAGTTCTAGAGGAACTCTATGGTGTAGAGATGTCTCTTTTCTGATACCAGCTCAAGCATCATCTAGTTTTATTCTTCAAAAATGATGGGCACCAGGGACTAGTACTGAAGTTTCAGTTGACATATGAAGATACCTTTTAGAAGGAGAAACTAAAAAGCACAGCAAGAAGAATATGAGAGTATTTTCCCCAAATATCTCAGTCATATTCCACTATACTCTGCCTTGGTCTCTGGACAGAGCTACAGCTTAATGGTCCCACCAAGTTCACATCTAAATGCCATATAAATTCCAAATTACTTTTCATCTCAACTACCATCACTAGGTCCCAAAGGTCACTTCTTTTTCCTTGAGGCTTTCATGCTAGGATGGCCACAAATCCCAGAAAAGACTCCTAATAAATACATATTTTTTTTTTATCGAATCATATTAGATCTCCTGATCTAGATCAAATGAATCTTCCAGAAATTTCGGCCCTCACAAGACTCGATCTTCCTGATTAATTTCCTTTACCTAAAACAGAAAAGAAGAAAAATCAAGGAAAAAGAACTGAGATCCATTTTCACAACGTTTTATGTCAGGGCTAGAAGGGAGAATGTCAAAGTCTTCCATTGAAACCTCATAGCATTGTTTTCTAACAAGTGCCAACAGCCAAAGGAAACAGCAAGAGCAGCAACCAGAAATATTTGAGAAGACGAAGCTCTTCTGAAGATGCCTCCAATTCTGGTTCTACAACAGAATCTGCGCAAAATGTTTGTCTTTCACCACATTATTAGCAAAACAAAACCAGGTAAACTATCTCTGCATGTTCCAACAAGTTTTCAAGATGTTTCCATTATGCATCAACCCTACTCTTCAAGAGGAAGTTTGCAGCTTCCTCCATGGGGGAATATTCAATCAGAGTATATGTTAGTCTTCCTTAAGTATAAAATATTATAATATTATTACATACATAGGTGTACACACACACACACAAACACATATATATATAGATATATATATACATATATATATACATGCTCATATAGACACAGATATGAGTATAGATATATATAGTATAGTATAGTGGTAGTATCTCGGTGACCGAGAATGACTATTGTCTTTGTGCAGTTTCATCTACGGTGTACCCTCATGTGGCTTTGGAGTCCAAAGGCTAAGGCGCACAGTGTGTGGCACACGGGGCCTGGGACGCCAGTTGTTATGGGAGGTGCAGGTGTGGCCTGGTGTCGGCTTTCACACACAGCGGCAAGACGTCGACGTCGCTCATCTTCAAAGGTGGCGACTTGGTTAATGTAGGTTCGCCAGCTGCTTCTGTCAGAGGCAGCAAGTTCTAGTTGCTTTGGTGTCACGCCAGCCCACTTCAGGTTTGACTTTAGCTGATCCTTGAATCTTTTCTTTGGTCGGCCTTGTTTCCTGAGTCCAGCTGACAGTTCACCATAGAATACCTGTCTTGGTATTCGCGGTGGGTCCATGCGGATGACGTGTCCAGGCCATCGTAGCTGGGCTTTGAGGACCAGGACTTCGATGCTGGTGGAGTTGGCTCTGTCGAGGACTTCCTGGTTGGTGATTCGGTCCTGCCATCGGATCCTCATGATTGACCGGAGGGAGCATTGGTGGAATTGCTCCAGCTGTTTCATGTGCTTCCGGTACAGTGTCCGTGTCTCGCACCGTACAGGAGCGAGCTGAGGACCACTGCATTGTACACTTTGAGCTTCGTCGCAGTGCTTACACCGCTGTGTTGGAGGACTTTGCAGCACAGCCGCCCGAGTGCCTGGCTGGCCTTTTGGATCCTGGCATTGATCTCGTGGTCTAGGGACCCATCGTTGGCAATGGTGCTGCCCAGGTACTTGAAAGTGTTGACGTTAGAAAGCTGCGTGCCATCGATTGTAATGCACGGCTGCTTCATTGGCCTCCCTGGGGCAGGTTGGAACAGCACCTCTGTTTTGCTGAGGCTGATAGTCAGGCCAAATAGTTTTGTTGCGGTGGAGAACCTGTCCACAATGGTTTGGAGATGATTTTCTTGGTGGGCCATGAGAGCACAGTCATCTGCAAAGAGAGCTTCCAGGATGAGTCTCTCTGTTGTCTTTGTTTTTGCAGTCAGGCGGCAAAGGTCACATAGTGAGCCATTCAGCCAGTATTTGATGTAGACGCCCAGATTTAGATCCATCACAGCATGTCGAAATACTTGGGTGAAAAATAGGTTGAATAGTACCGGAAGGAGGACACAGCCTTGTTTCACGCCATTGGAGATGTTGAAGCGATTGGAAGTCTCTCCACCAGATAGGACTTCCCCTGTCATGTCAACATGAAAGAGCTGGATCAGTTTGATGAATTTTGTTGGGCAACCGAGCTTGCTAAGGATCACCCACAGTGCATCCCTGTTCACTGTGTCGAACGTCTTTGTCAGGTCTATGAAGACAAGGTAGAGACTCAGGTTCTGCTCAAGGCATTTTTCCTGAATTTGCCTCACCATGAAGACCATGTTGATGGTGCTGCGATCTGGCCGGAAGCCACATTGTGATTCAGGCAGGTTCTGCTCTGACACAGATGACAGGAGTCTGTTGAGTATAATATGGGCGAGGATCTTTCCAGCAGTGGAGAGTAGTGAGATACCTCTGTAGTTGTTGAGCCTTTGTTCTTGTATAGGGCTACGATGGAGCCATCTCTGAGTTCTGGGGGCATGTCTTCCTCTTCCTATATGCTGGTCAGCACTATGTGGAATGCCTGGAGCTCCTTTCCATTTAAGGCCTTGTACACCTCGGTTGGGATCCCGTCTTTATCGGGTGCCTTGCCTGCATTCATTTGTTTGATGGCTTTTTGGACTTCTTCTATTGAAGGAGGGACGTCAAGTTGTTCAATGGTGTGGTTTTGGGGGATCTGGTCAAGGGCGATTTGGTCGACTGAAGAGTGTTGGTTGAGAAGCTGACCTGAGTGTTCTTTCCACCTGGTGCTGATGCCTTGTTTATCTTTTATGAGAGTGTCACCATCAGAGGATAGCAAGGGAGTTGTGGTGGGTTTTAATGGCCCATAGACAGTCTTGAGGGCACTGAAAAATTGTTTGTAGTTTTTTGTATCAGCAAAGCGCTGGATTTCTTCTGCCTTTTTTTCCCACCACTGGTCTTGCATCTTCCTGATCTCACGCTGTGCCATGGCTTGGAGAGACTTGAATCTGTCCTTTTTAGGAGCAAAGTTTGGGTTATTTTGCCACTCCATAAATGCTTTGTTCTTTTTGCTCAATAGGTCTTCAATAGCAGTGTTGTTCTCGTCGAACCAGTCCTGGTGGTTGCGTTGTTTTGGGCCTAGGACTGCCTTTGATGTTTCCTTCACTGCGTCTCTGAACTGGTTCCATTTCTCGGTTGAGCTTCCAGTGAGTGGTCCCTTGGCAGACAGCTTGTTTCCAGGCAGGACTGGAATGTTTGCAAATAAGATGGATCTCTAAGACGACTCACGTTGTAAAATGCACGAACTGTCTGGGCATGTTTTGGATGGTGAGGCGCAATGCGCATTTGAAGAGTCGCTCTAACCAATCGGTGGTCTGTCCAGCATTCAGCTCCTCTCATGGCTCTGGTGATCTTTACATCCTGGATGTCTCGCCGGCATACAATGATGTAGTCAATGAGATGCCACTGTTTTGATCGTGGGTACATCCATGTTGTTTTATATTTGTTCACCATTCTGAACACAGTGTTCGTGATGAGCACTCAGGTCAGAGTAGAACTGCTCAATGGTCTCCTCTGTGCTGGTCAGTGTTGGGGCATATGCGCTGATGATTGTGGCATACCGGTCTTTGCTGAGAGGCAAATGGATCTTCATGAGCCTCTTGCTGATGCCCACAGGCAAGTCTGGCAGCTGTTTGAGCAAACTGGTCTTGATGGCCAGGCCAACACCGTGAATTCTGTCTTCATTTGTGGCTCTACCTTTCCAGAAGAAGGTGTATCCAGTGTTGGGTTCGCTGAGTGATCCCTCTTCTGGTAAGCGTGTTTTGCTTAGGGCTGCGATGTCGATGTTATATCATGCCAGTTCTTTACCAATTAGAGCTGTTCTTCTCTCAGGTCTTGGGGTGTTCTCTCTGTCAAGTAATGTCCTGATGTTCCATGCTCCTAGTAGGAGTTTCTTTGTGTTTTGTTTCTTTTGATTTTGACCGCTTAAAGGGATGACCTGCCAGCCACAGTGTGCTGACAGGGTGTTTGTAGGGCAGACAATGTTTGGTACACCTTTTCTAGTCCCCTCCCTTGATTAGGGAAGATATAGGTATAGATATGGACATGGATACGGATACAGATACAGATACAGATACAGATATAGATATAAATACAGATATAGATTTAGATTTAGATATCTGGTATCAGCTAGAAGGTGCAATGTATAGAGTGTCAGGCTTAAAGTCAAAAAAGATTTAAATTTCTTAGTTCAAATCTGGCCTCAGACACTAACTATATGACCCTGGTCAAGTCACATAACCCCGTTAGCCTCAGTTTCCTCATCTATTAATAAACCAAATGAGCCAGATAAGAAAATTGCAAACCATTCCAGTGCCTTTTCCAAGAAAATCCCAAATGAAGATATTGCCTAGGACTGAGGCAACTGAACACTAAATGCCTGACCATATGTTCAGTGTTTTTGAGAACTATCATCTCATTTGATCTTCACATTAACCCTTTGAGCTAGGTGCTATTATTACCTTCATTTCACAGTTGAGGAAATTAAGGCAAACAGAGGTTGTCACTTGTCTAGGACTACGTGGCTAATAAGTTTAAAGCTGGAATCTGCCTGATTCCAGAGCCAGGGTTCTATCCACTGTGCTGCCAGGTGCCTAAAAACAAAAACTTGAAAAGTTGGGCAGCTGGGTGGCTCAGTAGATTGGGAGCTATGCCTTTGGATGAAATTCCCTGGGTTCAAATCTGGCCTCAGACACTTCTTAGCTGTGTGAACCTGGGCAAGTCATTTAACCCCCATTGCTTAAACCTCACCAGTCTTCTGCTTTAGAACCAATATATAGTATTGATACTAAGGTAGAAGGTAAAGGTTTTCAAGAACCACAGTGTACTAATGACATACACCAAGAGCTAATCTGGTAAGAAGAGCAATAGTTTGAGCATTTGAGCACCTGAGTTTGAATCCAGACTCTTCTAGGACTCTTCTAGCATTATCAGGTGTCATTGTTATCTTCCCACCATCATGTCATCATTTCTGACATTTATATAACATTTTAAGGCTTATAAAATGATTTACACACAGCCTCTCTAAGTCTCAGTTTCCTCACTTGTAAAAGAAGGGCTAAGTGATTGCTAAAGTAACTTTCTGGACTACATCCTATGACTGACTTACAGAAAATTCTTCTCTACTGAGTTCTAAGTAAATCACTGAGCTGAGACTTAATTACAGGGAGAAAAATAGATATGGAATGAAATTGCACTGCTAACCACTATTTACTTTTTGGGCTATTGTTTGTTTATAACCTCCTTATCCTTCTCCCAATTATCAGCAGAGACCAGATTCCTTCCAACAATCCATTTGGCTTCTAACTACAGAAGACTGAGTGAAGGAGTCCGGGGAGCTTAGTGGCACTAAACAGAGACTCATAATACTGTGAATCTCTCCCTGAAAGAACCTCTCTGACATTCTTTGGTTTCTTTCACTTAACTTTCTCTCCTAAGTTTTAAAAACAGTTGCCTCACTAGCTGTAAGGCAAAGGCTAAGCCCTCATTATGAAAAAAAAACTGCTGCTTTTAACCCAATTCAAGGATCAGAGAATCACAGACTTACAGCTGGAAGGGATTCTGGAGGCTAACAACTCCAGCTCCGTCATTTGACATTTGAAGAAACTGAGACCCAAAGAAGTTAGTTGATTTATCTCTGGTCACCAAGGAGTCATGGCTGATCTAGAGTGGAATCCCAGGTGCCCTGGCAGCGAATTCAACCTCACTGTACCAGAAGTCATTAAATATTAGGATGACAATAAGAACAAATGTATTCAATTATTTAAACTTTGCAAAGCACTTAAATACTTACAATCCCTTTTGAGCCTCACAACAAGCCTGTGATTATTTCAATGTTATCCATGTGGGAACAAATCCACAGGGGTAGAATGACTGGCCAAAAGTCCCATAGCTAGTCGTGTTAGAGGTAGGATTTGAACCTAGATCTTCCACAATGCTCAGTATGGCACACTAACTCTCAAATCTGGAAGTTGTAAGAGACTAGGTTAAATGTAAATCAAGTCCAGACCATCTGTAGAATCTTTTTCTTCATTCATTACGTCCTGACTTAGAATCAATCCTGTGTTTTGGTTCCAAGTAGAACAATGAGGGTTAAGTGCCCAGGGTCACACAGCTAGAAAGTATCTGAGGCCAGATTTGATCCCAGGACCTCCAGTTCCCAAGCCTGACTCTCTACCCACTGAGACACCAAGCTGCCCCCTCCAGATTTTCTTTTAAACATTGTCTTCCTAATGAAATCATTCTCTCTTTTCCTTTGTTTCTTCTCTTCTAATTACTAAATGAGGTTCTAGACACTCCATCAGGGCTTTTTGCATCTGACACAGATACATGCAGGGGGAGAAAGAGTTCCCTAAAAAAAAAGAGGTCAGGCTTGTCATTTGACCACATGAGACAGGATGTCTCACAAGACAGGAGACAGCTTCTTTTCTTTTTTTTTTTTTTTTAACTCTTACCTTTCACATTAGAAGCAATAATGTATATTGGTTCCAAGGCAGAAGAGTGGTAGAAGCTAGGCAATAGGGGTTAAGTGACTTGCCCAGGGTCACACAGCTGGGAAGTGTCTGAGGCCAGATTTGAACCTAAAAGGATGTGAGGTTCTTGAGAGAAGGAACTGTTTCATACTTATACCAATACGCACCTCACAGCACTTAGCATAGCACCAATCATCCAGCAGGCATTCATAAATGCTTGCTGATTGATTAGACACTACATGAAATAACTACTCATGGATTGATCTTGTTTTATGGTGATTGGATCTCTGACTCTCTCTAAAAGTCCCAAAGTGCATCCTAAGGACCATGGACCCTTTTCCATCTTATATCTAAAACCTGCATTGTCACCCCTCCCATTAGGATGGGAGCTTTGGTTTTTTTTAAGGCATAAATATTTATTTTTATATATAACATAATATAATAATATTGTTTTTTATAAAAATGGAATAAATTATAATAAATAAGCTTATCCAAGACAAACAAATTCTCACATTAGCTATATCCAAAAATCTGTCTCATTCCATCTCATACCTACTCCCTGAGAAGGCAGAATGTGCTCTTTGTGAGAGCAGAGCCTTTCTCTTTTATTTTTCTATTTGTACGCCTAGAATTTAGCACAGTACTTTGCAAACAACAAGAATTTACTAAATGCTTCATTCCTATATCCATATAATTGTGTCTGTGCCAGAAGTGAAATTTCTCGCTTGGCATTCAAGGTGCTCCATAATGTCCTCATAACCCTCCCTTCCCAACGAAAGTTCCTGCTATTCTCTGCCATATTCTTCGCCTTTATTTATAAAAATAGGTAACATTTATATAGAGCTCACTTTGTGTCAGCTATTAAGTGTACTAAGTTCTCTATAAACATATGTTTTCATCTTCACAACAACCCTGGGATGTAGATGCTATTTTATAGCTATGGAAACTGAGGCAAACAGAGGGGACTTGCCCAGTATCACAAAGATTCTAAATTTGGGAAGCTAGATTTTAATGCAGGTTTCCATTGTGACTTATCCTTCCCTTCCCTTATCTCATGCTCCTCTTCTGCTTGTAAAATTTTCTTAAAATAGTTCTTTTTGTTAAATGAATGTTTTTCTGAACTTATCACCAAATAAACGGAGTGCTACCATATACAGAGAAGAGAAAAAAAAGATATATTCAATCACAGATCTCCCTTAAATAGAGTTTGCTTTGCTTTTCTTATACATGAAACATTTTTTTTTATTTCACCAATAGCTTTCAAGGATATCCTATTTGTCATCGGGAGCACTCCATTTCTAAGAACGTTTTTATGGTTCCTTCATTGCATCTGTGGGCTTCATGCAACTGATTTCTTGCTTCCAATTTTAGTCAAGAAATAAATTTGAATTAGCATGGTTTAATAGCAGTGGCTTTCTGAGCTCTAATAACCATTTACTCATTAATGTGCTTTTTAATAAGGCATCCTGCAGGGGAGAAAAATCATGAGCATCTCCTGGGCTTCAAAGAATTTGCCCTCACTTATTGGCTCAAATGTCTCACTCAGAAGAGGTGACCCCATCTTGACCACTTTCCCTGATGGTAAACTGCAAATTTTGCAGGCTCATTTCCACGACTCCTTCAATAATTTTACCTGGTTTGTCATTCAAAGGAAAGCAAACACATAAACAAGAGTTGTTAGACAAGGGAGATTTCAGGGAGCCAACTGGAACAGACTACCTTCTGCCCGATGTCATTCAATTGCCTAGGGTTTTCAGTGGCTAGAGTTGATTACAAATTTTGCTGCATCAGAAAGGGTCAGAGAAAGCAAGTCATTTTGACCTGCTAGAAACGTCTGAGTTTTTGCAGCCTTCAGTAATAAAAATACCAGACATCTTCCAGGATGTCTTTGTCTGAACCATAGCCAGGTACCACCTGTGGTCCCCTTGTGAAGAAAATGAAAAGATAAAACCACCATCGATTTATTATTTCCAAATGTAGTGAAGTGCTTAGTAGTATAGAAATATTCACTCTATAAATATATGACCAAATATAGATGAGAATATATCATAAAAGTACAGAATTCTGTGATTTGCTGCTCCACTCAGGACAAGTTTATTAAACTCACAAAGCACTATGCTAGGCAAAAGGAATGCAAAGACACAAATGGAATCCTCCAAGGATCTTAGAGCAACTAGGTGGCATAGTGGATTGAATTTGAATCTGGACTCAGGAAGATGTCATGTTTATCCACATACACTTGCTCGTGAGCTATGTGACCCTTGGCAAGTCACCTCATTTGGTAAATGGGGATAATAATAGAATATATTTCACAAGGTTGTTGTGGGAATGAAATGAAATATTAGTTGTAAAATGATTAATGAGCCTTAAAGACTATATAAATGCTAGTTATTATTATTGTGGTCTACTAAAATGTGACAATAAATTAGGATTATAGTTAATTATAATTATCAAAATATAATAGTAATTATTATTTATTATAATTATAGATTATAGGAATCTGAAAAAGAACTTAGAAGTTGGTTACCTCAATCCTATCATATTACAGAATAGGAAATTATAGTGTACAAAAGCTAAATAACCAGTTATTGGTAACAAAAATTAAGAGGAATATAGATAAATTTAAACCTAAATGATCATACTCATACTCATTATAAAGATATCTGTCCTAGTTGTGCCAGTATTTAATGGATAAATGCACCTGGTCAAGTATATTTTCATTAATTTCTCTTTGTATAGTCATGGACCTGTCACCTCCCCCCACCAAAAAAGAGAAATATCTTTGTCCTTTAGTGAGAAAAGAGAGAAGGAAGACCCAGAAGCACAAATGACAAACTTAACTAATATAAAGAAGAAAAGGGTATAAATTACAAGGAAGCAAACTGGAAGACAGAGAACAAAATTAGGTGTAGAAGAAGCAGGGAGTAAAGAAAGAGGGAGATGTAGAAGGGAGAAAAAGAAAGAAAAAGGAAAATAAAACACAGAAGGGAAGATAATAATGAGGGAAAAAAGGAAGAAAAGAGGAAGAAAACTTAGTAGAAATCAAAATGGAAAAAAGGTACATATGATGGGATGCAGTGAAAGAAGGGAAAAAGTAGTAAGGATACACCATCCTTGGAAACCCAAGGGGTTTAGTTTAGATCTCATTCTGGAAGTGGCCATTCCAAGGGAAATTTATGAATAAGTACATGAAGTTAATGAAAACAATGTCAGAGAACATTATGGAGTGAATGTCAAATTAGTCAAGAACCCTAGAAAGTAAATCTCTTTTTTACTGTGAAGAGACTGTTTCTATATGTCCTCCCTAAAATGGATCCATAGAACTCCTAGCATCTCAAGCTGAAAGGAACTGTCAACTTGAAATCTAGAAACCCCAAGTTTGCTCCTGTCCCTTGGGAAAATGCCTTAAGGGGAGTCCCAGAGTTTGTTTCAGATGGAGCAATAGACCTTAAAGTACTTAATGATCTCAGTTTTAGGTAGGACTAGTGGACATAATCAAATGTCAAGTATCCTTTTTGTCTTAGTAGTTTCTCCCATAGTATCAAAGTCCTCTTCCCAGAAGCCCAGCCCTTGGCTGGACTCTTTAGTATTCATTGTAAGCATCAGCCTCTCCCTGATAATCCTGTCTTGGACTTTTCATTTCCTTGTAGCCATTATAAATCCAATCAATCATACTTCCCTGTCCTTAGTTCCTCAACAGGTATGTAAGTCCCCAAGTTCTAGTGTTCTTTGGAGAATCATCTAGCCCCATGATTCTCTCAGAGACACTGTCCCCAGAGTCCCCAAGGTCCAACTCTGTTTGGTACTTAGCACTTGCCTCTCCGTGGCAGCTGATATTTAAGGACCTGTCTCTTTCCTGATGAAAGATTTGGTTTTGCTGACTACTTTAGTAGTTCTGTGTTTTTCAAAGTCAACAGAACTTTAATGTCTTCATTTCACAGAACAATGAACCATTTGACAAATGTTCATTAAAGTGTCTACTATGTTCATCACAGATTGGCATAGTGCATAAAGAACCACACTAGAAGACTAAAGTTCAAATCAACACTCAGTGTGTGGCCTTGGACATGTCACTTTCAGTGCTCTAGACCAACATTGGTGAAGACCTGGCACTCATGCAGAGCTGGCACTGGGGAGCTGCTTCATTCCCCCTCTTCCCAGTGCCCAAGGACATCTTTTGCATGCTCTGCCCCTCTGTCCAGCTGCCCAAAGCAAGCACTTCCTCCCTTGGGGCTCTTTCCTGTAATGTAGAGGGAGCTCACAGACAGCTTGAATTCGCCTTCAGGGCACTCAAACTCAAACTCAAGGTTCCCAACATTGCTATGCTATAAGTTGGCAAGTACCTGAGAGCTTTTTAATTAATGAAACACCAAATGCAATCCTGTAGCTATACATAGTGTAACTTGATGAGAGGTGGAAATTAAAGAGATAGAAATAAAATAATCCCTTCCTTGAGTTCTTTTGGAGGATGGGAGGGGCAATAGAGTAAATAAATATAAATACAAGGTAATTTTGTGTGGGAAGAGCACTAACAAAGAGGGGGACATTAAAAGCTTCACATTGATGTCTATGTGTGAAGGGCACCTTGTGCCCTTGGAAGGAGACTGGGGAATATAAGTAGCCAAACAAGATTTGAATTCAGATCTTCTGATTAGAAATTCAAGGTTCATCTGTTGGAGTATATATTCCTAAAAGACAGTGTCCATCTTTATAATTTCTCTTCCCAGAAAGTAGCATGATCTTTATCTATTGGTCACTCAATGGTTTTAACCAAGCTCATTGTCTTTTCCTACTCACTTGGGAAGCTAGGAATTAAATCTCCACCTTGAGGGCTTTTTATTGGTCAACAAGCAGCTGTATTTTGAATTTGCGGTGGTACTCATCTGATTAGTAAGCACACTTCCAGAGTTTCCATCATGTCCTTGCAACTTCCAAAAGGAGACAAATTTGCATGAGCATTTTACAGCAAAGCTCACCCTCTCCTTTTCAGAAATGCCAGCCATCATCTGTCTCAGTTGTAGCTGAATTCAGTCTTGACCTCTCATGTCCACTACTCTCAAGAGGTAACAGTAATTAAGGCTACTTCCCAAAGTCACATTTTCTGCTTCCTGTTCCCGACTCCCAGAGTGCTATGTTCTACCTCTGCCCACACTTTCTTGAGCTCATGGTGTGGTTGCCTAGCTGCAAAGACCCTGAGACATACTGCTGCATCTTTATGATACTTGAAACATAATAAGAAAATTCAACAGTTTGATTTAAGAAAAGATTGACCCAGCAGGGCATGGAAGAAGGGGGAGGACTGTTGAAAAGAAACAGGCAATAAGTTGCAAGTGGGGGGTGGGGAATTGAAAACTAAAAAGATACAAGATCTTATTATTGCAGCCTTGCTTGAGTTTTATTTGACAACTATCAATAGAAAATGATAATGTAAGACAATGTAAATATCTAAAAAAAAAAACCCAATGCTCCATTTCTCTTTGCGGAATATTTGCAAGAAGAAAATTACTTTTGATTATATAGCTCTGTCGGAATCTACTTTCTTATTTTGGGGGTAATACAAATATACTGCTTTCAAAGCCTGACTACACAATCACCCATGGTGCAGTGCTGAATAATAGCACTCCACAGAAATAATCTCCAGTGCCTGCAGACAATGTGACCAAGATACCCACTCACACTAACCGTCCATTGGCTTAACAGCAAGGGGTCAAGGTAATAAAGACCTAAATGAAATCCAATTACTGTTCCACTCAAGTTGGAAACCCAAAGAATAATACATTGTTGCATGGAAAGGAAAACAAGAGATAGCAAAATGAGTCCTGAAATGTGGTCTTGTCTACACCATCATTTCTATCTGCTCAATGCCAATTTATAATCAAATTATATCAACGTTTTCTTCTGGTCCCCAAAAGAGGATTTAGAAAACAATATTTTTAATCAAATGGAAAAATGGTTAGACTAACTAATAATGAGAGAAAAGAACATTAAAACAACTTTGAAATTTAGCTGCAAATTGCCAAAGAAGTTGGAGGGGCTGGGAGAAAAAAATGTATACTCAAATGCTATTGATGTGACCATTCTTGAAGACAATGTGTCATTAAACTGTTCATACTCACTGACTAAACAATACTACTACTGGATCTATATTCTAGGGAGATAAAAGATAGAGGAAGGGCTCCAAGAGAAACAGAATGTTTTCTATATACCAGAATGTCCCAGGATTTATTTATTTTTGCTACATCAAAACATTGGAATAAAAACAGATACCTATCACTTGTAGATATCTGACAATTTGGAGTAAGTAAATGCAAGACAATATTATTTTTGCCATATTAAATGAAAAATGTGAGGAATTCAGAGAAAGATGACAATATCCACATGACCTGACAGAGTAAAGAAAGCAGAACCAGTAAAACAATAATCACAATTATAATGGTGTTATGAATTGGTCCCACTATTCTGGAAAGAATTTATTAAAATTATTCATATCCTAAGACTAAGAGATCATTCTCCTGATCATATATATCTAAGAGGTAAAAGACAGAAAGGTTGAGATAGAAGGAAGAGTTAAAAGGGACCTCACTGGCAATCTCATCAAATCATCTTAAGTAAAGAATGATCTCTACATTATTCTTGAAAAGTAATCACTCAATATCATCCTGAAGCCCTATCAAATGCAAAAACCTACCTTCTGAGGCTTCCCATTCCTTTTTCTTCCAATTCATAGGAAAATGTTACTCCTGACTTCACATCTAAGTATACTTATTTGCATCTTGAATTAATTGTTCCTAGTTCTGGAAACAAACAAAATAAGTCTAATCATTGTTCAAATGATGACCCTTCAAACTATTGTGTCAGCCCAGTCTTTCCTTGTTTAGAAGAAATTTCCCCAATTCTGCCAACCAATCTTCATATAACACACACTTAAGGACCCTCATCATTTGAATAGTTTTTGTTTCTTGCTTACTTCTTGCATCCTTGGGGCCAAATACTCAGCTAAATGCTGAGATGTGATCAAGACAGAATACAAGGCCTATCACCTCAGAATTCTGGAAAGCAAAGCCTCTAAAAACGGTATGTAACTGAATTAGGTTCTCACAGCTCACTATTGGTTCATAATGAGGTTGCAGTCAACTGAAAGTCTGGAGTCAGGAAGACATGAGTTCAAATTCAGTCTCAGATAATTACTAGTTGTGTAGATAAGCCTTTTTACCTCTGTTTGCCTCAGTTTCCTCAATTATAAAATCAGAATAATAATAGTACTTACCTTCAAGGTTGTTTTAAGGATCAGATGAGACAATATTTATAAACTGATTCTCGCAGTGTCTGATATATAGTAGATACTATATAAATACTTATTCCCGTTCTCCTTTCCTAAACTACATTATAAACATACATCCCCTATCTTGTGCTTGGGAAATTGATTTCTGGAATGCAAGTATTAGAATTTTTTTATTTTTATCTTTTTTATGTTCAGCCAAAAGCTCTAGCCTGTCAAGTATTTGTTGAATCTTTTAAATGCTAAATCTATCATCCTATGTATGAAAAGTCCTTCTACCATTGTGTCAACTGTAAATTTGAGGAGCATGCATTTTTTAGCATATCAATAATACAAAACCAAGAACTGATCTTTGGTGTACCTCACTATGGATTTCCTTCCATGATAATATTCAATCATTAACCACTACTTTGGTTTTTTAATCCTTACCTTCTATCTTAAAATCAATGTTGTGAATTGGTTCTGATGCAGAAGAGCAGTAAAGGCTGGGCAATGAGGCTTAAGTGACTTGCTCAGAGTCACACATCTAGGAAATGTCTGAGATCAGATTTGAACTCCAGTCTCCATATCTAGCTCTCAATCCACTGAGTCATCTAGCTGCTCCTACCACTACTCTTTGAGGCTAAAATCCAGCCAATTCTTAATGTATTAAGTTATGATATCATCTAATCAATATCTATTCTCTCTTCAAGAATAATGCATGTTACTCTATCAAAAGCTTTGCTAAAATATATGAAAATCCTCTCTGTGACACTACCATCATATAATAGTTTAGTAATCCTGTCAGCAAAAGGAAAATAGCTTAGTATGTCTTGATTTGGTCTTGCTGAAGCTATGCTAGCTCTTTGTTACCATGACTTTGTTTTCAGGATGTTCCAAAATGATTGATTCTAAATTTTCTCAAGAACAGAAATCAAGCTTACTGGACTATAATTTTCATACTCTATTCTTAAATGTTCCATTTTTAAAAGTCTTGGAAAAAAACTTGGAATCTGTTTTTTTAATTCCATATTTCTCCTGACTCTGTGTTCTGAGATCAATAAAGCCAACCAACAAAAACCAATCCTTCCTACAAATAAATGCTCAAAAAACTTATCAGCAGAGAAGTTTCATCATTTTTTCAGATTCACTAGTCCTTTTCCCAAAGGGTTGCATATTCCCATTCCCCGGCCATGTGTTCTTTGCATACTTGATAAAGTAATCTGGATTGTCATTTAGCACATATGGCTCCTCATCCACAAGTGTGGCATGAGAAGCTTTGTCCAAAATTGAACTGAAATCCAGCTACATTGTGCCTACAGTATTAATCTGTTGTACCGTCATAGTGAACCTCTAGAAATGAGAGAGGTATTCATTTACAATGCCATGATCCATTCTTGATGGAGCCATGCTCACTCATCATCTCCTTCTCCTAGAGCATTGTTTGTCTCTATTGTTTGCTCCTATTATTCCTTATCTTGGATTATGTTTATCTGTATTCATGCCATATTGCTTGGTCTTACAGAGTATAATCTCCTTGAGAGCAGTAAACTGTATTTTTTAAATTTTGTATTTTCAAAACTAAGGTTATTCATTGCCTAGCATCTAGTAGATGCGTAATTGAAGTTCATAGAATATTTGATTTCAAAATATTCACATTTATTTACCTAACAATTTGATCCAAATCCTCATAAGATTTCAAATGAAACTTACCTCCTCTGATCTGAAACCTTTTTTCTTCTCTTTTGTTAGATTTAAATTAGTTGAGGGGCTTAAATTGTTGTAGATAAAAGTAGTGGAAGATATAAATTGTGATAGATATAAGAGAGGGTGAGTAAATTTGACTGCAGAAATATGTTTCACTACAGTGTCTTGGGTTTAAAATCAAATATAATGTGGTCGCCAGGGAAATATTCCCAATTATTGAAATACCCAAGTCAATTGGGTTTTATAGAGATTTTAATTAACAATACAATGAGTAATCAAAGAAAGAGAGAAAAAGGAATAAGTATGAAGGGCCTCAAGCCAATATGGCCTAGACCTGAGTCTTAAGAGAGAAATCAGTCAGTTTTTTAACACTCACCACAAGGTCTGACTAAACAAGGATACTAGTGACAATAGGCCAGCATCCTTGCTCAAAGAGTCTTCCCGCCAGAGATTGTTTCAAAGGGCCTCTCTCAAGAGAGCTCCTACCCCAGGGGGACAGAGCCCCTCAGAGGAGCTCCTCAAGGAGCTATCCTTCAGAATGAGAGTCAGAAATTGTGATCCCTGAATGAGATCCAAGCTCTTATTTTTAAGGGCAAAAATCTCCTCTGTCACCTCCCCTAAGTCCTTACATCTACCAATCACTGTAGATGTTTCTAAAGGACCGCCCATTTTGAATTCACAGCTGAGTAGTTTTAATCTCTTTAGTAAGTCAGGAAAAAATGCTGCTGTGTCGACAAATTTCATTAAGAAAAAACCTCTGAATAAGTTATCACCCTTTTAGGTTTAAGTAGTTTACAAGTTGCCCCACCTTTATAGGTACTTAGTATCCCATTGTATCAATTCTAAAGCAGTCATGACTCAAAGAACTTCCTGTCCCTTCCATAAGCATGGATCAAAGTACTTTCATTGTTCAGCAAGGAGCCCTCTGTCCCAAAGCAGTCTTAAGTAGGGTGGAGTAGGGATACTCCCAAGGCAAGGAGCCTTCACATTCAAGTAGAATTCTCACTATCTGCTAGGGAATTCTTCCAAGTAGAAGATTCCCCAATGGGGAAATTTCCAACATTCATAAGTCTGAGAAATTTTGAAGTTTACACTTTAAAAAGACATCATATCACTTGGATGTCCCCAACCTAGTATCCAGTTTCCTCTTCTCTAACAGTGTTCAGAGATCACTGAAGAGTGTTCAGCAATCACAACTGATGATTCTTTCAGCACCTAGGATGTTTTTCATCTGAGTCTCAAGGCAGGGGACCAGTGATGTGATACAGGACATAATGGTTGTCCCTGAGTTTCACTTCCTGGCCTTAAATAGTCCTTTTAATAGTTGTCAGCAAATATATTCCAGTTATTTTTAACATCTGTGGTGAATATCTTCATGCTGAGTTTACATAAAAAAATAACCAAGGTATAGGAGGAGCAAAGTATATTTGAAGCAGCATTAGTCTTTGGGTGAGGAGGAACTGGGTTCAAAAATAAACTTCAGACACATAAGTGTCTGTGTCTGTGGACCTGGAGCAAGTTACTTAATCATGTTGTGCCTCAGTTTCCTCATCTGTAAAAGGACAGGATTGGCCTGTGAACCTTGAAGTTCACTTTCAATTCTATTACTGTATAGTCTTTCTTTGCTATCCAGGATTCAGACACCTACCTTCAAATGCTTCTTCTCAAAGATAATACAATACACTGACAACCCAAGGAAGTTGCAAGAGGATAAAATTAATCTAAATTGAATTCTCTCTGTGCTAATGTATAGCAACCTCTGTACTTTTCCCATCTAGTGTTCTTCCTGAGCAGATCATACAACAAATTCCCAGGATGCACCATGACCCCCCAGTCCATTTATTTTCATGAGTGGGGCAAACTCAAAAGTAAGCAGATATCAAAATAAGCTTCTAAAGCATGTGGCTATAGGAAAGAAATCGAAGAGAAATGGCTCTCTTCAATGTTTCTCACAGTCTAGTCCTCTTCAAAGGAATGGAAGTAACTAACTGGCTACATTTCTTTTGAAATCATCCCTCTGCCAGCCATGTGTGAAGAGCACTCTACCCAGTGAATTTTAGCTTTCTAATCCCACCTTAGCCACCAATTTTCTGTGTGATCCAGAGGAAGTCCCTTAATTTGCATGTCAAATGGGGAGTTTATAATAGAGAACTTCTAAGGTCTCTTCTAGCTCTCAAAAATTCCTTGGTTCTATTTCTGCCATAATAGGCAATTTTAATTAGTTGCAGGTTGACTTACTTTTATTGAAAACAGATGGCTGGTAAACTGCCCCATCATCCCATCAGTATTAGAGGTACTTAAGCGATAATTTAGGCAAAAAAAATTGAATTATTTACAAGGAATTTCCATTGCCATCTCCCTCTTGCAGATACATGATTCATTCTCTTAGTCAGGGTCAAAAAATACCCCTGGTTCTCATGCCTTCAGGAGGAACAAGAAAAGGTACCAGAGCCTGCTAGAAAACATGGCCCACAAATGATATCTTCAAAATCCAGCCACCCAATTTGTTTAGTAATAATTTCAGAATTAGAATAGATGCTGAGTTGACCATCTGCTATGAGACACAAGGACCTTTGACCAAAGCCAATCCCCAAGAGACTCTGAAACCATAAGGGATTGTGGGGCTATTACTTGTAGAAAAATAAATGGAATCGCTTTAGTGAAGAAGGGGAAAGTCTTTTAATCATCCATGATATTTAGCTATGGAAATGCTTGCCCCCAAAGAATGCAATATAAGAGTTCTCATAAGAGAGACAACAGGGTATGCTGTGATGTTAAACATTCTGCCAGTGGGCCACATTCTGCCTGAATATGGCCTGAACCAGATTAAAATGTAATTTCCTCTTGATATGTTAATTGTTTAAAGAAATATATAAGCAAATCTGTTTTCTAAGTCAATACATGGCCTGAAGGGATACTGGTGTACCCTTGCTTTTATTTAAATTTTAAATCATTTACATATTTGACTAATTAAAATTGATTTTCATTAAGGACTAGGACATCTAGTATGAGGGCTTGCTGAGCCCTTTTCTGGTCTGCTCATCCATATTTTGGTGTTCATCTGTACTTCCAACTCTCACATCTGGTTCCAAGAAGCTATAACATGCATAGCAACCACATACCAGTAAAAGCATCTCAACAGATGTCCTAAACCAGGTTGAGGGTAACTGTCAGGCCTCAGATCTATTAATGGGTTAGGGAGATGTTTACCCCAAGAAAATGAAGATTTTCCCTGGCATAATTAGTATATGAGAACAATATGTTCCAATGGCCAAGAAAGCAGTTGAAGCTGGGTCTGTAGAGGGTTTAAAGCTTGATCAGATATTGAAGACATCAAAGTCATCCACTGCATCCCAGGCCATCACTAGTAATTCTGACTTTTATCTTGCCACTGGAATTTGGTGATTCTGGTAGAGAGTGTGAGGGTGATGACTCTGGATGACTGCCTCATGGAAATCCAATTCACTTGCAAGTCAAGATGTCACTCTGTAATATCTTTGGTCCTCTTTGAAAATGAAGGATGAACAACAACAACAATAGATAGAATATGTCCCTATAATTGGGAAGACCAAGACTGATGTCCAACCCAACAAATATTTATTAATTTAATTAATGAATTCTTAATCAACCTTCTAAAAATATGAGTCATTGAAGAATTGTAGATCTGGACTGGCGATTTCCAGAGATCTCCCTCCACTAATGAAACCACAGCTCTGAGCAAAAGAAAAACATTCTCATTATCATCTTACAAAACATTTCATAATATCTCTCTGGTCTATTATAGTGATGATAATGGTGCAGGCTTCATTGTGGTTATGACTTGTCTGATCTTAGCCATAAGCTAATTTCCATAGGGGAAAAAAGATACAATAAATAATTCTGCTCTCCATTTTGATAACTGGACATATTAGTGAATTCATAAAGGTTCCTCCCAGTGAGAGATCTTCAACCAATACAAAGCAATAATTGCTTTGTAGGCTGTATTCTCAGATAGTCACTTGATATAAATAATGGCTCCACAAACTTATGGTTTCAGAATCTTTTGAAGATTGGCTCTAGTCAAAGGTCCTTATGTCTCATACCATAGATCTAATAGTGAAGTTACTTGGTTCCTAATATTTACTTGGGCTGAGTTATTAGTCCAATACTACATAACCAGGAACATGTAGCAAACATACAACTTGAATCCAACTCTTCCTAACTGGCTTTCTAGCCACTATGCATTTCCTATTTATCATTATTCAATATCTGTTATTGTTGTTTAGTCATTCAACTGTGGCTAACTGTGACCCTTAGACTATATCACACCAATATACTTCATGGGATTTTCTTGAAAAAGATTATGGAGCGATTTACTATTTCCTTGTTCAGTGAATTAAGACAAAGAGAGGTTAACTGGCTTACACAGTCACACAGCTAGTAAGTGTTTGAGGCCACATTTGATCTTCCTGACTCCAGACTTGGAACTCTATCCACTGAGCCATCTAGGTACCTCCTAATCACTAATGCTAACTAAATACATAGTGCAGCATTTCTATGACATGAAAGGCTACAATTGTTAGTGCTACCTTCTAAATTCAGCAATTCTTTACGCCAAAAGTGCTTTACAAGACTGTCTGCCTTTTGATCCAGCCATACCACTTCTGGGTTTATACCCCAAAGAGATCATAGGGAAAAAAAATTTGTACAAAAATATTTATAGCCTCTCTTTGTGGTGGCAAAAAAATTAGAAAAATGAGGGGACGCCCTTCTATTGGGGAATGGCTGAACAAATTGTGGTATCTGTTGGTGATGGAACACTATTGTGCTCAAGGGAATAATAAAGTGGAGGAATTCCATGTGAACTTCAATGACCTCCAGGAATTGATGCAGAGTGAGAGGAGCAGAACCAGGAGAATATTGTACACAGAGACTCATACACTATGGTACAATCGAATGTAATGGACTTCTCTATGTGACAAGGAAATCACTTTAAAAGACTGATATATATTAATTTAAGGTCACCAAGGAATTCAGCTATGTAATTCCTAAATGAAAACTCAAGTCAGCAGTCAACCTTTTATGGAGTTTTTAATTACAAACAAGAGGAAGAAAGGTATTAGAGATAGAGAGGAGAGAGAGAGAGAGAGAGAGAGAGAGAGAGAGAGAGAGAGAGAGAGAGAGAGAGAGAGAGAGAGAGAGAGAGAGAGAGAGAGAGAAAGGAATAGGGCTTAAATACCCCCTCTGTTTAGGCTGGGCCAAAAGGCCCAAGCCCTTAGATAGCTGAGGCAAAGAAAATAAATCAGTCCCTATCACTCACATGACCAAAATGGAGAAACAGTCTTAGGGGCCTCCACCTCCAGCCTCCTTCAGAGCAAGCTTCTCAGAGCACAACCTCTCAGAGCAAAAACTCTCAAACTCCTCCAGTCCTCAGACCCCTCTATCTTTAAGGAAACCATCTAAGTTCCCTCCCCTCAGTTCTCACATCTACCAATCACTGTCCATGTCTTCCCTGTGCCAATGGTGGCTCTAGCTTAACCCAGGACCGCCCAGAGGTCTGCCCCTTTGCACATGTCTGTGGAAGGTCATATTCTCAAATAATTAAATCTTGATCCTTTGCTGCAGCCCTTCCTAAATCCTGTTAGGACTGAGTGGGGTGGAAATTGTATTTTCCAAGACCTGGTTCTGTCATTCCAAGTATCTCTATTGTATTAATTCTAAAATCAATCATGACTCAAAGAACTTCCTGTTCTATGTTTAAGTATAGGTCAAAGCCCTTTCCATTGTTTAGCAAAAGATTTCTGTCCTAAAGTAGTCTTAGGTAGGGAGGAGAAGGACCCTCCCATGCCTAGGGTTTCACATTCCAATAGAGTTTCTTACTATCAGTAGGAAATTTTTTCCAGTATGAAATTTCCCAATGGTGAAATTTCCAACATTCATAAGTCTAAGAAATTTTAAGGTTTACATCTACTGGCAGCAATGCAATGATCCAGGACAATTCTGGGGGACTTATGAGAAAGAACACTATCGACATTCAGAGGAAGAACTGTGGGAGTAGAAACACAGAAGAAAAACAACTGCCTGATCACATGATTCGATGGGGATATAATTGGGGATGTAGACTCTAAAAGATCACCCTAGTACAAATATTAATAATATGGAAACAGGTCTTGATCAATGACACATGTAAAACCCAGTGGAGTTGCTTGTTGGCTATGGGAGGGAGGTAGGAGGAGGGGAGGGAGAGAAAATAATCATATAACCCTGGGAAAATATTCCATATTAATTAATTAATTTTTTTCAAATAAAAAATATTAAGCAGTTCTTAAATTCAGTGCCCTGGGGCAGAAACCCAGTTTCTACTTCATTATAATAAATCTGACGCTTGTTAATTCCTCTGGAAAGGGAGGAACAATGTATAAAAACTCCCTTCCGATTTCATATCTTAGGAAATAATCAAGGAACTGAGACTGAACACATTCACAACCAATGAATCAACAAACTTTTATTGAGCACCTAAAATGTGTCAGGCCCTGTGCCAAGTGCTAAGGATACAAAGACAAAAATTAAATAACTCCTGTCCTCAATAAGCTTATATTCTATTAAGTCAATACCCTATCTTGATTTAGAATTCTGATTAATAACTAGTTGTTTTAGAATTGATTTCTGGGCTTCATTCTTTCTGTCCCCAACTCTCTATGCCCACAGGTCCCTGAGAAGCAACAGTGAATTCTAATAGTTTTTAGTTTCTCAGGGAAGAATTTCACTACTAGCACATGCCATCACTTCAGCCATGGTTTAAATTTCTCTTGATTGCTTCCTATGCAGTTCCCTGCAGAAAGCATACACTGGAAAGCGAATTTCCACATGAGAGATTATTAGTAAAGCAACCTGTCATACCCAAGAAGGGTGGGTGCTGACTCAAGGCAAATGGCAAACTCATTTGTCTGAGCTCTCTCAAACTCACCTAAGTTGTCTAGGAAGCCAGATTTACAGTAGGCAGAGGGGAACATTTTGTAGTTAATGAGCTCTAATGTACTCAAGAGAAGGTGACTAATATATTAACAATTAAACGGTTTACTAAGAGCAATGAGGTAATATGTCTCGGCTGTAAATCTGAAACACTAATTGATGCTTTAGTTCAGTCCTGCAATGGAAAGACCCCTCAGACAGAAAAAATCTTTAACTTAAATAATAATAATAATACTATTCTATCATCATGTAGCATTCTAACATTTCCCCCAATCCTTTCACTTTCATTATCTCATGAGAGCCTTTGTCCCTTACAAAACCCTGGGAGGGATGGTCCTTCCTCCAGGATGAGAATTCTTATAGCATACTCCCACTACAACATTGCACCTTAATTGCTAACAAAGGGGAAAGCTGGAAATGTTCATTCATTTCAGGATTAAAGGATGCTCCTTTGTGCAGTTTATTGGCAAAACTGTAAGCTGGGTAGTGCCAATGGAACTTTGAATTAGGGTGCCAACATTCAAGTGAAATACCTTAACCCAAGACTTTCAATTTATTCACAGATTACACCATAGATCAGTCTGTGTTTGGCCCTTCAATATGCTACAGAAAATAATTCAGTCTTACTTCTTACCCCAGCTCTAGCCCTATACTCCCATCATCATAGCAACCCTCTCCAAAGAGCTATCCTTCCCCCAAGGTGATCATGTGGTACCCAGATTGAATCTTTGAATAATGAACCATTCTCCTTCCTAAAATGATTACATCAGGGATTAAACTTTAACCTGAAATATGTTCAGTGTCACAAAATTGCACTATTCTCTGTATCACCATTGTAACCTGCCTCCACGGAATCCTCCACGTGAACGACTAATGAATTATGCTTCTGTGTATTTATGTAGTAGAGAGTTCATTTTCTGCTAAGAATAAGTTAAACAATGATTCTTCTACCTTCTTTCTCTCTTTCTAGATGTGTGAATTAATAACATAAATTAATAATAATAACTGATTCCATACCTACTCATAACTAAGCAATATGCTTTATAAATATTAACTCATTTGATTCTTAGAAGTACCCTGCAAGGTAGGTTCTATGATTATCCTCATTTTATAGATGAGGAAAATGAATTAAAGTGAGGTTAATAGGAACTATATGAACACAACTACAAAACACTCTTCACACAATTAAAATTAGATCTAAACAATTGGAAAAACATCAACAGCTCATGGGTAGGACAAGCTAACATAATAAAAATGACAATCCTACCCAAATTAATGTATTTATTTAGTGCCATAACCATTGAACTAACAAAAAACCTTTTTTATTGAATTATAAAAAAAAAACCATAATAAAGTTCATTTGGAAGAACAAAAGTTCAAGGATATCCAAGGAAATCATGAAAAAAAAAATGTGAAGGAAGGAGGCCTTGCAATCCCAGATCTAAAACTATACTATAAAGCAGTGGTCATCAAAACTATTTGGTACTGGCTAAGAGACAGAAAGGAGGATCAGTGGAATAGACTTGGGATAAGTGACCTCAGCAAGACAGTCCACTAATTTGATAAAAACTGCTGGGAAAATTGGAAGACAGTGTGGGAGAGATTAGGTTTGGATCAACATCTCACTCCCTACACCAAGATAAACTCAGAATGGGTGAACAACTTGAATATAAAGAAGGAAACTATAAGCAAATTAGGTAAACACAGAATAGTATACTTGTCAGATCTTTGGGAAAGGAAAGAATTTAAAACCAAGCAAGAGCTAGAAAAAAATCCCAAAATGTAAAATCAGTAATTTTGATTACATCAAATTAAAAAGTTTTTGTACAAACAAAACCAATGCAACCAAAATTAGAAGGGAAGGAACAAATTGGGAAACAATCTTCATAACAAAAACCTCTCACAAAGGTATAATTACTCAAATTTATAAAGAGCTAAACCAATTGTACAAAAAATCAAGCCATTCTCCAATTGATAAATAGGCAAGGGACATGAATAAGCAGTTTTCAGTTAAATAAATCAAAACTATTAATAAGCTCATTTAAAAATGTTCTGAATCTATTATAATCAGAGAGATACAAATCAAAACAACTTTGAGTTATCACCTCACCCCTTGCAGATTGGCTAACATGACAGCAAAGGAAAGTAAAGAATGTTGGAGGTGATGTGGCAAAGTTGGGACATTAATGCATTGCTGGTGGAGTTGTGAATTGATCCAAACATTCTGAAGGGCAATTTGGAATTATACCCAAGGGGCGCTAAAAGACTGCCCTTTGATCCAGCCATAGCACTGCTGGGTTTGTACCCCAAAGAGTTAAAAAGGAAAAAGCCATGTACAAAAATATTCGTAGCTCCACTCTTTGAGGTGGCCAAAAATTGAAAAACGAGGGGATGCCCTTTAATTGGGGAATGGCTGAACAAATTGTGGTATATGTTGGTGATGGAATACTATTGTGCTCAAAGGAATAATAAAGTGGAGGAATTCCATGGGAACTAGAACAACCTCCAGGAATTGATGTAGAGTGAAAGGAGCAGAACCAGGAAAAGATTGTACACAGAGACTGATACACTGTGGTACAATCTAATGTGATGGACTTCTCTATTAGTGGCAATGCAGTGATCCTGAACAACTCAGAGGGGTCTACAATATAGAACACTATCCACATTCAGAGGAAAAACTGTGGGAGTAGAAACACAGAAGAAAAACAACTGCTTGAATATATAGGTCGAGGAGATATGGCTGGGGATGTAGACTGAATGAACATCCTAATGCAAACACCAACAACATGGAAATAGGTTCTGATCAAGGACACATGTAATTCCCAATGAAATTGTGTGTCCCCTGTGGGAAGGGCAGGGGCAGGGAAGGGAGGGAAATAATGTGATTCTTGTAACCAAGGAATACTGTTCTAAATTGACTAAATTGATTTTAAAAAGGGGAGGTTACGTGCATTGTCCAAGACCAAAGAGCTAGTAAGTAACTGAGGTCAAGTTTGAACTCAGGTCTTCCTGATGCTAGGTCCAGTGATCCATCCACTGCACCAATAGGCTGCTCTAAATTAGAGCTAAAAGAAGGCTTAGAGATCATCTAATCCAACTACCTAATTTATTTTTTAATTTTAATTTATTTATTTATTTGTTTTTACATTAAAATACCTAGGTAACTCTCTCCCTCCCTCATATACCCCCATTAGAGAAGGTATCATATGACAAAAAGATATATGTGTCAAAGGCTCCAGAAAGGTCATCATTCAGTTTAACAGATAAAAGATCACTGGCAACTTGGAGAGAGCAATTATAGAAGTTGATGAAACTCTCACTTCCTCCCTATCTTTCCCCTTCCCTGGGATGGTAAACAATCTAAAATAGATTTTATGTGTGTAATCATGTAAAACATTTTTCTATATTAGTCAGTGGAAGAGATTTCAAATAAAAAAAAGAAAATGAAATATAGTATGTTTCAGTCTGCATTCAGACACTATCAGTTCTTTCAAAAAAGGCAGCACGAATCTCTGGAATTGTCTTGGATCATTGCATTGCTGAGGATAAATTAGGTTATTAACAATTGTTGATCAAGAAATATTGCTGTCACTCTGTACAATGTTTTACTGGTTCTACTCACTTCACTTTGCATCAGTTCATGTAAGTGTCTAGATTTTTCTGAATCACCAGGCTTATCATTTTTATTACTCAATAACATTTCATAACAGTCATATACCGTAATTTGTCCAGCCAATCCCCAATTGGTGGACAACGCCCCAATTTCTAATTCTTTGATAACACAAAAAGACCAGAAGCAAATATTTTTGTACAAATAAATTGTTTTCCATTTTATGATCTTTCTGGGATTCAGACCTAGTAATGCTATTGATGAGTCAAATTGTATGCATATAATGTATAAACATTGCTTTCCATAATGGTTGGATAAGATCACAACTTCACCAACCATATATTAGTGTCCTAATTTTCCTGGAGCCCTCATACATTCGTTCCCCTTTCCTGTCATATTTGCTAATCTGATAGGTGTATGGAAGTACCTCAGAGTTGTTTTAATTTGCATTTCTCTAATCAAGAGTAAATTAGAGCATTTTTCATAACAATATAGATGGTTTTGATTTTTTAAACTGAAAATTGAGAGTAGTAACTCTTAAATAGACTTCTAATTACATGAGAGGGAAAATGCTCTCATGAGATTAAATGCTTCCCCTACCCCCACATCCCAATTTCAAGATCTTGGGAAGAGGAAACCCTACAAAGATCATTAAATTGGGAATCAAGATATCAGTTTACCATCCTGGACTCTAACTTGTCTCTAGATCTTTGTATCTTCCCTTTCAAAATGAAGTGGTTGGACTAAATAATCCTTAAGTATTATTTATAATATTGTCATATCAAATGTTCTAGAATCTGCTATTTATTCATTATGCTCCTTTAGTTAATAATAAATATAATAATTAATAAAATAATAATATATAAAATATGAGTAATTGATAGTAGTTAATAGCAGGACAGGGGAGTATATGTGGATGATACTTGAATTCCCTTCACTAGATTAAACACCAACTGTATTCAATGAATTCCAGGCATTATTTGATAAACATTTATTAAGTGAAGGCCTACTGCTTTTCTAGAACCTATGTTCTTTCACTAGAAAATTGTTTTTCATGACTTGGTGTTAGTATCCAAACAATAAAGATGACATTTTTATTCCATCAAAGATCCCTCCTTTTAAAACCAAGTTCTTGTTGATTCTTTTTCCAGTCAGTGATCACAAATATAGTTGTCAGAAATCCATCAATATCCCTAGGCTTCACCCTCTTCATGGTTGCTGATTATTCAAAGAGCTCTAACTATATTTTTATCTTATTGTAGAGAGGGCTTTATTTCTTGCCAATTCCATCCAGTATAAAACACAAATTCTTCAGCTTGATAGGTAATGTCCTTCATACTCTGATTCCCATTTACCTTTCTAGTCTTACTAATATTACATTTGTCCCTTGCTATATCATAGTTCAGTTATCACAGCTTCACTGTATTGCAGGGTTTGTTTGATTGTTTGTTTTTAATATATCAAATTCTGTATCACAAAGTTTTCTCTAATTGCAGGACTTTACAAATGAATACTGAACTGTACACAATGGAAATGCAGTACACCACTACCATTTGCATGTTTGCCAACTTGAGATTATACATGTCACACCACTGGCTGATGGAATTAAAGGGAACCAACCACAGTGCTGTCTTCTGTATCCTGGGTGCTGATTGGCTCAGTGACTGTAACATTGGTCTTTTTGCTCTCCTGCTACTTCATAGATTTTCACCTATCAAAGAGGTCTCTAGAACATAACTCCCACACTAGGTGAGAGATCACCATACTCTCCTTAATATATTTTCCATTTAGTTAAATTGTCATGTCACTGTTCCCAGAATATGAACCTTGGATCTAGCTGTTCCCTGTACATGATAATCCATTTCCCATTTCTATTCATTTGCATAAGAGATCCACCATGTCCAACCAATGAACTCTTTCCCTTACTCTGCCTCACAGAATCCCAAGCTTCCTTTAAAGTATAGCTCAGATGCCACCACCAGCATAAGACAGTTCTGGCCACAATAATTAGCTCTCTGTCCCTCATATCCTGCACCTTCCCCATACACACCCTTCTATTTCCATTCCCGTTGCATGTAAATCTCTCCAAGGCACTGACTGTTTCCTTTTTTCTTTGCATCCCCACCACTTAGCATAGTGCTCTGCATGTGGCTAGTTTTCAAAAATGTTTGCTTTAATTAATTGATTTTGATTTTCCTATCCCATAGCAACCAACACAGTGCTATGCACAGAGTAGCCACCTTTTTCTTAACTGATTGAATTGGCTATCGTCATAACCTCCTTACTAGGTAAACATCAGAAAAATTCCTTTCCCTGCCTCTGAATATTACTCCTCATTCTGCCTATTAAGATAAGCTAACTAAAGACCAATGACCCAGCTCCTTTTTACACGCCAATTTCCCAATTCTTTCCTTCTAAGAACTTATTTTCTCCTTCAAGTTTCCTGTTCTCTTCTTCACTTTGTTGCATTTTGAGGGGAAAAAAAGTTTCTATCATTTATAATTCAGAACTGCAGAGCCACAGAATGTCCTCAAGCTTGCTGAGCAGAGCTAGATAAGAGAGCTCCCACTCAGCAACCTCACTCTTCTGCTTTGGTGTTTAAGGATCCAGAGAAATGGGGGGGGGGGGATGTTCTGCCCTTCTCCCATCATTAAAGCCTCTACATTCCCTGGGTTGGATCTGTTACATTCAGATCCCCAGATATGTTTTCCATAATTAAAAGAATTATATTTTGAATCTTGGGGGGGGGGATCAAGCAATGGCCATTTCCTTCATGAGCATGGGACAAAATCCGTTGGCATGGTAATATGTCAAGTCATTTCAAAGTTTTTTTTTTGTCTCTTATTTTTCTCCATCCATGGAAATTTTTGCACATATCCTACTGTGGTGGGACCTGTAAATCTCAGCTAATGAAAGACAACAAAGCCTTTGGAATTTCTCTAGGCAAAAGATGCTCTCAAAGCCCATAACTCAGAGACTGTAATCCTATCTCAAACCCTTTGTCTTCTTGGATAAAAATTAACAGGAGACATACATTATTTCTTGGCAAGTGACTTTAACTCTTTGAAGACAACCAATTATTGCTATACCATTTTGAACTTCATCATGAAAACTGGCATGTATTTAGCACCCAAAAAGTCAAAAAATAACACATTACAAGAATTTTCTCCTTTGGGTCTCTCTACAGCCAATAAATCCAAATCTATGCCCAAGACAAAAGACATCATTGTGATTTTTTTTGGTTCTCTTCAATAATCACCAACAGCCTTGTGGCTTAATTACTTTAGGTATTTAGGTATATATAATTTAGGTATTAAGAGTTTTGTTAATGAGATAGAGCATAGGGAGAAGTTAATTCAGCTGACTTAGGCCACACAGCCTCTAAGTAAAAGAGCTGAGTCCAACCAGGCCCTTGTCCCCTCCTCCAGCTGTACGGCTTTCCCCCAATGCCATGATGCTTCTCCTGCTATAGTCTGGTCTATAATAGCACTGCATTTGCTATTTATGCTTTGTTGACATGACTTACTCTCACAGTTCCCTTGTTTTTTCTCAATGCCAGGCAAGCCACGTGAGGCGGGGGGCAGCCTGGAAAATCAATCCAGAAGTGATAAGTATTGATGCTGCCACTGGAAAAATACAAAGGGCCAGAGCTAACCAACTCCCAGCCTTTAAAAGAGATGTCATTTGTGATGATGTACCCAATATGTATAAGAAAACCTGAATTATACGTTTGGCTGCGGCAGATATAATTATATAGTTTGAGAAGATAATGTACGAAAGTAGCTGAACTATTTTTCTGAAATTAGAAAGCTGTAATGCATTCAGCAAATAGGCACGGAGGTTTTTTGGGGGAAAAGGGGTGGAAATGGACATATTGCATTTTCCTCCTTCAATGTGTGTAACAGATTTTTACATCCCAGAAAAAAAAAATCATTGCTTTTGTGCATCGGCAAAAACAGAAAAGACTGCACGCCTTTGATGCACAAAGCTTCAAGGAGGTGCCACTATTATCGCTGCCCCTCTCCGCTCATTTTCCAAATGATTTCATTTTCTCAATACGATCAGCGTGAAAGGCCCCAATTAGCGCATTCCTTCACATTGGCTTTTGTGGCAATGGGAAGATGTAAGTGACAGCTGGGAAGAGAGGGCTCTCCACCAGCAGACTGACGAGAGGAAGAGAATGCAGATGTCTCACTACTGAGCTCTACTGATGATGCCAGGCACCCCATGGGCTGGCTGGCTGAGATGCCTGAGGGAGGTCCTGTGAAACATGTGGGCAGTGGAAGTTGTGCACAATTGTGGCTCCATCAAGCAGGAGGAAGAGCAGAGGAGACCTGGTAAAAGAAGAAAAGGAAGAAGAGGACATATTGTGACATCTATACTAACACCCAGAGTTTATAAGAATTCCATTTTCAAACTGAAGATGAGAGCAAAAGAGATAATTCACAAGTTATTTGAAATATCATTTTCCCTAGCAAAAGAGAAGCCTGGGCAAAAAGGCAAAAATTCGAAACCTTATGTTTTCTTATTTTTTTATTGGTTCTTCCAAGCACATTCACCATGGCAGCATCTGATTCATTGTGCTAATTGTGCCATCATAAAAAAATAGATGTTATTGATAGGATAGAATAGGGGCACTTGGCATTTTTTTTGCATGTGTCATGCAAAGAATTTATTTCCTGGATGGTGAGACCTTCAGACAACAGAATAATGTTTTTAATTGCATATAATAAAATACAGAGGATTAGAAAGGAAACTGATTAAATTGAAATGTAAATTCCAAACTCTTTTTAAAAGTTTATGCACATCAAAGAAATCTTGTATTAAGGACTGAGTTTTCTTACCAAGTAATTTAGGCAAATATGAGTTAGAAGCCTTAACTAATTCAATTTAATTCAATTATTTCAACAATTATTTAAGAAGATATTAATGTGAGGGCAGCTGGGTGGTTCAGTGGATTGAGAGCCAGACCTAGAGATGGGAGGTCCTAAGTTCAAATCTGGCCTCAGCCACTTCCTAGCCGTGTGATCCTGGGCAAGTCCCTTGACAACCATTGCCTAGCCATTACCACTCTTCTGCCTTGGAACCAATACACAGTATTGGTTCCAAGACAGAAGGTAAGGGTTTAAAAAAAAGAAGATATTAATTTGTCAGACCTTGTGCAAGGTGCTAGGGATTTAAAGACAAAAGTCAAGCAGTTCCTGTTCTTAAAGAGCTCACATTAATACTAGTTGCCTTGATCTCATCCCTTTTTGGAAATTGATGTTACCTTCATATAAGCCCACAATCATTGCTAAGTTTTTAACTGAGGGCAATATTATGGGAATGCTCCTTAAAGAAAACAATTCTGTATTTCATTTTAAGGTGGACTTTTTTCCCAAGTCCCCTCCTCTTTCATCTGTTTCCATTATTACTCAAAGAGCTTTCACCCAAAGCTTTTCTACTTAAAATATCTACCAGTAAAAAATTATGCTTTCTTGATCCATACGGTTATAACACATACCTTTCTCTTCATCTCTTGATTTCTTAACAGCTCACCACATTTTAGTTGTCTAATAGTCGTCTCATAACAACTTTCTCCTTTTACAAGTTTAACTTTCCTATTAACATTCACATTTTCTTCCTCAGGAAATCAAGAAGTTCATCATCTCATTCCTTCTATATATACTATAACCACTGTTTTGTTTTGTAAACTATTCACTGGATATTCTCTACATATATCCTATGCCCAATAAGCAAGCTAATATTTCACATATACTCTCTGTCTTCATCTCTATCTCTCTGTCTCTGTCTGTCTTTCTGTCTCTCTCCATCTCTCTCTGACTTTCTGTCTCTCTCTGTGTCTCTCCATCTGTGTGTATGTATCTGTCTGTCTATCTGTCTGTCTCTGTCTCTCTGACTGACTAACTCTCTGTCTCTCATTCTCTCTCTGCCTGTGTGTCTCTGTTTGTCTGTGTCTCTCACAAAAGTGTCATCTCATTCACTGGTATTTCATGTCTCAGAGTTGTGTCTGCCCATCAAAGACCTTTTGGAGCTTCTATGAACCATAGAACCTGCCACAGTTCCTGCTAGTTTAGGTCTTTTATAAATACTTATTGATAGAGTAACAAAGTATTTTATGGATATGTAATGGGGATCTGGAATAGGCACAGACCAGAGCAGGTTGTTCAGGTGATACAATTTCTCCATAGGGAAGATATTAGAAAAATTGTTTCTGGGGAATTCATATATACAGCAAGGAATTGACTTTGAGAGACTATAAAGCATGGGTAAATAATTGTGTAACTGGATCAAGGTGGTTAGCCATGTTGTTGGAAGAACTTTTTTCAATTGGCTATAAAATTGCAATCAGCATCTTCAGAAAGTTGTAAATCAGGGGATAGCTAGGTAGCACAATGGATAGAGTTCGAGGCCAAGAGTCAGGAGACCTGGGTTCAAATTTGGCTTCAGATACTTCATAGCTGTATGGCCCTGGAGCAAGTCACTTAATCCCAATCACTTAGCCCTTGCCATTCTATCAATTCAATGACCAAAGACAAGAGTTTTGTTTTGTTTTGTTTTTGTTGTTGTTTTTTAAAGAAATCTCAGGCCAAGGTCAGCAACTTCTTTTGCCTTCACTCATAGTCTTTTTTGTCTGTGGTGTCCCCTGAAAGACTATAGAGTAAATTGAAAAGCCTATAGGCTAGTGATGGCAAAACTTTTAGGGAATGAGTGCCCAAACTGCACCCTCTTGCTGCATGTGAGCCCCGTGCCTTACCCCAGAGAGGGGAGGAAGGATATGCTCCAATTGGACTGCTGCACAGAGGGGTAGGTAATGGGAGAAATGTCCTCAGAAATTGTGGAGAGAGGGAGGGAAACAGCCCTCCTCCCACCTCCCCAGCATATGTGTGCCATAGGTTTGCCAACACCTCTATAGGCCATCCTTCCCTTCTGAGACCCTATGACCCAGAGAAAACAAGCTGTAGTCTTGGATTTTTCATTTTCAAGTAAAGTGGAAAAAGGACTATTAAAAAGTCCTGAACTTCCTGTCCAAGAAACTTCTCCTTTGAACTTCTCTTTTGGAGTTTGTCTTTGGAGACTCTGCATTGGTGAGCTGAACTGGAGGAGGAGACCCTTTCCCTCGATCCTACATCTACTTGCTGGGTGACTAGCTGGCTTTCCTTTCCTGGCTTCTGGAGATATTAGTTCTGGAGAGGCATTCCTTTCCTGGAGGAAGATGCCTTGGTGGAACCCTTGCTGAAGACACTACCAGGACTCCTGGCTTAAGAAACAACCACAACTTCATGTGGCGATTGGGACTTGACAGCCCTTATCAGGTGGTGAGCTAGACTTCTTTGGACAGAAATTATAGGGTATCTAGCTTGGCAATACTTTCTACTTCCTTCCTACATTTCTATCTTTTACTATATCTCTATTAAACTAAATTGTTAAGAGTGACTAACAGACTCATGACTTGAGTTAATTTTCTTAAATTGGCAAACACAACATTAATTTAGAACTTTCATATTTAGCATAAAACCTAAATTTTAATTTCTTACACTGGCCAAGGCCAAAGCTGATAGCAGTGGAAGAGTAATGTCCTAACCACTCAGGGTTATCCCGATGAAACTCTCAAGGGTGATATACCAAAGAAGTGTCAAACACTGGGTCCCTCAATACTCCCAAGAGTTGTTCAACCATGTAAATGGGAAATATTTATCAAAATAAATTAAAAATACACTAAATCATAGATAATCTTAATAAGTGTCTTTTGAAGTTAATATGTGGCCACAGGGATCCTTAGTTTCGGTTGAGTAGATATCTTTTTTTTATTTGAATTTGATACCAATAATGGAACTAGATGGATAGAGTTGATAGAATGATGGTCCTGGAATCAGAAAAGTTCATTGTCCTGAGTGGAAATATGGCCTCAGTCACTTACTATCTGGGCAAATCACTCGAGGCTCTTTGCCTTAGTTTCCTCACCTGTAAAATAAGCTGAAGAGAAAGAAATGGCAACTGCTCCAGTACCTCTGCCAAGAAAATCTCAAATGGGGTCACAGTCATACACAACCAAAAATGACTGGACAACAAAAAACAATTATTTAGCAATCATGGCTCTAGGAAAGGGAGTCAAAGAATGCACACTACAGATAGAATCAAAGATCCTCAAAGATCAGTAAAGTCTTATTACCGTCTTTGATTCAGGGCTTTGCACAGAGTGGACATTAAATAAATGCTGACTGATCAAAAACAAAAATGGTGAAGAATCACTATCATTATTAGAGCAAAATGAAAGTGTACTGGAATTATGACCACAATTAGGCTATTCAAAGCAAATGGGCATTAAAGAGGCAACTAGAATTTATGGAAGCTAATCATTATTACATTTCTGTTCACTTTTCAAAACTCAAATATTTATTTGACCAATCAAAAATGATTATAACCATTTTCATTTGCACATATGAATATTGAAAAACTTCATTGAGAACTATAAAATTTTCAGACCCTAGAGGGAAGAAGCTAATAGGGTAGGGAAGTAGACTTACCATCATTAGTCTTTCAATGGGTAAAATATGAATGAGAAGTACTCCTTGCACAGAATAAATATAGCATCTAATCTACAACTTGTTATCCACTTCATATTCTTCATTTGAAAAAGTAATTAGATGGTGTTAACAATAGTGTGTATGATGGCTATTAAATATGTAAACTATGCAACCATTTAAGCAGTCTTTACCTTTTCCTAATAAAATAAATCTCTTTGTTATTAAGTGCTTTACACAAAGGCAATTTTCAGATAAATTACACATAGACATAAATGCAATGCCCTGCATGCTCAATAGTAGAAATAATTTAGGTATCTAGAGAAAAGAGACACTAGAAAATTAATCATATTCAAGTAGAATTGCCTCTAGCTTTTATATTATTGCTTATTAAGGAAATAAAATTCATTTATTTTCAAAACCAATCAATCATTCTGTTAGTGTAATGCTATTTCTGGTATGTCTATAGTAGTAAATATGTCTCAAGTAAAATCTAACGCCTGATTACCCTAAGAATATTCACTCCTCCTTTTGAAAGCTTCACTGGCAGCCAATGATGACCTTGCAAAGAAAAAAAAAACAGAATTAAAGATGAAATACAAGATTAAAGCTGTTTTGTTTTGTTTGTTTGTTTTTATTGCAATTGACTAAAATGTTGTTTGGCTCTCTGAATTAGCCTGACTCCATATAGTCTCTGAATCTCCAGTAGAATCCTACTCAACTTTTCATTTCATGCAGCACATCTTGAGAAAAACCAAGATTCATTTTTTTAAAAAGCCAGTTTAGCACAATTTGGTCTGGGTTGGTTTGGGTGATTTTTCCCCTTCTTTCAAGTATCATCCCATACATTTGTATCTCTAGTCGGCAGGTACAGTGCCTGGAATATATTAGCAAATTATTAAGTAGATTTGAAGTTGGAAATGTTTGACAATATGTCTATATGTATCTATCCTTAGATTAACATTTGTGGAGCCATTATTTGGACTCTAACACCTCAGTGTACCCCAGGAGTAGTGCTGTGCCACATTAGGAAGTGGGAAAAAGTCCTCAAGAAATTGAAGTCAAGAAGAGTACATTGGTACATTGACCAAATCCGTTAAGAGGAGAAAATATAGGAGGAAAGACATTTCAAGGGCACTCAGAGATAGAATTTTAAGATTTCTCAAAGAAGAAATTCCCAAAGGAAGTATCAGGTATGACACTTATTAACATTTTTAAAAATCCAAGTAAAGAAGCATTCTTAATCAGTGAAAAGATATATATTTTTTTTGGCAGGGATTGATTGAGCAGACATGGAATTTCTCTTTGTTAAGGGACTCCAGGTGAGAAAATGCACTTCACCAATGCAAATCAGTATGTATTTTGCTAACTTACATCCTCAGACTACAACTGTGTGTGACACTGAGAAGTTAGATGATTTGCCCAAGGCTGTGTTAGAGGCAGGGCATGAACAATCATATCCTTGACTTCAAGACTGGCTTTCTACCCATCATTCCTCATTGCCTCTCTTGCTGACACTTATTTATTCTTTTTATCTCTACCAAAGCTTTGTGCAAATGGTCTAGGCATATATTGATGGCATCTCTGAAGAAAAAATGAGAAGGTAGAATAAAGGATTTTAGTAGATAACTATCTAAGGGAAATCAACTTTATAGGTACACAATTGGCAAAGGGGTGTAGAAAATACAAGTGTTACTGTCTATATTGTTGATTATATTGTCTATTAAATTAACACAAACCAACATGAATTTATTAAAGACATGTGAAAGAATTATGTGAAATTATGTGAAAAAAATATGTGAAAAGAATTCTACTAAGTGTTGGGAGCCACAAAGACATAACAAATAGTCACAGCTCTCCAAAATATTACATTCTTTGGAAGGGATAAAACATATAGTCACATACATATACAAATTATAATAATTTAAGAAAAAGGAATAAAAACTAAGAATTGTGAAGGGTTTCCTATATAAGATGAAATATACTCTGAGGCTTGAAGATATGTGACCTTACCAAATCTCCTGAAGAAAATCAAAAACTATTTAAAAAATGGTCACCCTAATCATTTAAATAGGAAAAATGCAGTGGAAGAAGAAACTGTTTAGTCTCTTACTTATTCAACAGATATTGATAATGAGGATATAAAGAAAAACTATAAAAAAGTCTTTGCCCTCAAGGAGCTTATATTTGATTGATAGAAAACTAAGTATACACAAATAAATAACTACTATATATATATAATATATATATATATATATATATATATATATATATATATAAAGTAAGTCCCAAATTTTCAGGAAGAAGCAAGCACAAAAATAAGAAAAAGCATCTGAAAGAAAGAAGAATCTGAGCTCCATTTTGAAGAGCCATTCCACAGTTCATAGCATTCAAGGGACAATACCATTGAGTTGGTCTATCAGTATACATGCCTTCGACAATCATTGTACATGTATAATAAACTAGGCCTGACAGGAAACTTGAGGAAGAAAGAAGAATATATTTTATTCAGTGTATACAATATACACTTTTAATAAAGGACAATTTTTTTAAAATATTGATTTTTACCAAACACTCATAGCAGCAAATATAAACTAATGTTTATATAGTTCTTAAAAGTTTACAAAGTACTTTGCACAAATCTATCTCAATCGTGTTATATTGCTACAAATCATGATTTACTAAACTATCAGGGGACTTAAAATTACAGAAGATTCTAAGGGAAGGATTGGGCTGGGTCTAAGGGGGTTCTGGCATATTAGATAAATAAAGGTGGTGTAAATTACAACAGTGTCCAAAAGGAAGTAGACGAGTTCATATAAATCAAAAAAAGTTGAATGGTAAGGACAGAGTTAGTCCATTGGTATCTACAAATACAAGAAGGAAAACTTCCAGTGTAGTAGGTAGGTACATACTCTAAATGGAGTGTTTGGAAAGCTATGAGTAAAAATTGCACAGAATGACATGAAGAAAGTTTGTGCTTTGCCTACTGGAACAGAGAGGGAGTAGCTAGATCTAGAAGAATAAAAAAGTAAGTCTTCATCAAAAATACAGATTCATCACTACAAATGTCACTCTTCCCATTGAATCATTGTTTGACTCATCTGGTGCCAGTCATCTAGAAAAGTTCAAGCATTAGAGGGTGTGGGAGGTAGTCTTTACCATTCTTTCTTAATTCCCTTCCACATCCAAATCATCTGATGATATTTCAAGCAGAATGATCCCATTAATGGAGAAGCCTTCAGAGCTATACCAGACTCCACTCCGTAAGTAAAATAAAGAATGTTACAACTTTATTAATGAGGGACTACTTCATGTCAAGAAATACTTGTGCATCCTAGGAAGAGTTGTTTTATACCTTACCCATTTCCCCCATTGTCTCATATTGATTGTTATGGACATATCTTATATCTTTACTATTTATTTGTGTTAGTTTGGTCAGCCAAAAGGAGTTTTTGTTCAAGGAGTCATAGACCGAAGAAATAGCATGAGAAAAGGTGATGATGCCTCTAAATTATTTCAGATCTATATCTGGCCCTCAAAGAAAGTGAACTTTCTGTAAGACTTGAGGCTGGATTTATTTTTTTCTCTTACATTTTGACTATATTTCTGGATTATATTGAAGGAATAACTTCATATGAAGATTACAAGTATCAAGTTTAGAAAAATGAAACATCCGATGAGCATGAGCAAGAGTTTTCTCATTAAATTCCAAATTTCTAAAGAGCTTTTTAAGGAGGCATAGAGGGGAAAGAGAATACCTTAGGAAATCTCTAAAAAACTAAGTAACTTTAGGCCAAAGAAGTAAACTATGACTTTCCAAAAATATTGAGACATTAAATCCAATCAGTGGTAGAGGCTACAGTTAGCATCAATAAAGGATTAATTATGCTAATATGCAATAACTCCACTTATACAATATAATAAGCATTATTAAGCAACTACTAAATACAATGCCATATTCTAAGAACTGTTCTATGGATACAAAGAGAAAAATAAAATGGTCCCTTTGTCATCAAGGAGTTACATTCTACTGGAGTGGAATTACAATATATTCAAAAATATGTCAACATAAAGTATATAGAATGATTTAAAGTGTGTGAAGTGGTGGAATGCAAATAAACTGGGCAATCAGGAAAGGCACCTTTGTGGAACAATCAGTGCTAAATTGGACTTAGAATAAAACTAGAGACAATATAAGTCACAAAGTGAGTAGTGGGTATTTCAGGCATGGAAGGCTTGGGAAAAGGAAAAGAAGTGGGAAATGTGCTGTGTAGATGAACAACTGGTAGGCAAATTTGACCAGAAAGGAAAATATATGCAGGGAAATATGAAATAAAAAAGAAAGATATATATTTTGGGAGGACCTTAAATGCTAAGCGATAGATTTCTATGATTAGCTGCTAGCAATATTTGAGGCATCTTCCTAAATTTTAGAGACTCTCATCACATAGAATCATTCATTGTCTCTAGAGGCCATTTCCCAGGATTCAAGTAGTAGATCTCTGGACTAGCAAACAAGAAGACCTGAGTTCAAATTTGGATATATAAATGAGCTGTTATTAGTAAAATACCAGGTCCATTTATCATTAGTCTGACAATTCTTTGCTGTTGTAATTCCTGCTGCAATATGTATTACCTTCTTTTAATCAAACAGTAGAAAGAGAATCATGGTATAGTAGAAAGAACAGCTGGAATGAGAATCAGGATTCAAATCTTGTTTCTTTCAATTAGTAATTTTTGGATCTTGAGTAAAGCACTCCTCTTCTGGATGCCAGTTGCAGTTGCTTCATTCTCCGATTATATCAAACACACTATTTAAAAAAAAAAATTGTACTCTGACTGCAGCTTTATGACTCAACAGGAAGAACTCCACCCCTGGGGACAAAGGGTCTTGGGCATAAATATGGCCTCAGATACTTCCTAGCTGTGTGACTGAGAAAGTTACTTAACTCCAGTTGCCTAGCCCTTACTGCTCATCTGCCTTAGAATCACAACTCAATATCTGTTACAAGTCAGAAAGTAAGGGTTTAAAAAATGTATGTATTCTAGGAATCCAGTAACATGTTAAGGAAAAAAGGCCTCATCAACAAAAGAAACTAGTAGGGAGGTCAAGGTCAAATAATGGGTAGAGCAACGTTGATCAGGGAAGCTATTATAAAGACTTTGAAATCAGAAACAACCAAAATCCATTTCCTCTGTTGCTTGAGAGATCTGTAAAATGACCTGAGATCTGTCTTTCATTTTGTCTGTGTAGATATAACCATAAAAACATTCTCAATACTCATTCCCTTCTTCTTTTGACATCCATACTATAAACAAAATCATCAAAATAGAAATGCTTTCTTATTGGACACTGTAAACCACAATTCCATTTTCATAAGGCTCATTTAAACACGGGCTAGGCTGCTGTCTGTGGCAGTGTTCATTTCAAACTCATTCATATTGACTCTGAGACGGGCAATGCTATTACCATGCACTTATTGATGGGTGTCCCATGTAAAGCGTTTACATTTTTAAAACAGCTGCTCAGTCCACTAGACTGTCTATTCACATGTTGTTTGTGATTGCTTTGGGCTTGACTTTGCTATTCTGATATTAAAGCATCCAAGCTACTGAGAGAATTGTGCTATTTTCCATTTAGAGTGAACAGGAACTGAGAATGTGAACAAGCCAGGCACTGATCTTGGACATTTTGACAACAAAGGATGGGACCACTTTGGCCTCCTTGATTTTCTCAAGGAACCTTCTCCCCCTACCTTACCCTACCCCATTCCATTTGTGTAGATTTAATATACAAAAATTGACACAAAGCAAATGGCCCATGCCAAACATCCCAACTACAGTGTTCTTGTTGCTTGGCAGTGGAAAGAATACTTCAAGACATTGGTAAGAGATCAAAGGGAACAAGGGACAACACAAAGAAACGAATGCAGTCTTCAAAGGGAGAAATGTAAGTCAAGAGTTTTGCAAACTTTGAAACAAGCTTCATATTCTAGATAGAGAACTTGGAAGATTTGGGTACAAGTCTCTCCTCCAACAAATACTGGCTCTGTGATATTTGACAATACATTTAACCTCTCAGCAACCCAGACAACTCTCTAAAGCTAAAAGCTGCCCATCTATGGTGATAAATTAGGCATAGAAGTTCCTTACATCAATGAACTCAAGCAACAAGCCATCGTTAAAAATTATTTTATGCTTAGCACTTACTTGATAGCAAAGGTATAAGGAATAGCTAAAATTCAGACAAAAAAGTTAATTAGTATTGTAAAAAATAGACTCGAATACAGGACTACAATCCCCATGAGCCTTTGCTCCACTTCCCCAGAATGCCTTGTAATCTCACCTGGGCCGAGATTGAGAAGGTATTTAAGCTGATTCAAAGGCTTTTGAGGCTCTCTCTCTTGGGTGCTTGGACTTCCGGTTGGGGCAGGTGTGGCTTTTTTTCATAATGTAGGTGAGGTTGTGTCTAGACCTCTCTATGGCCTGGACACTTGTCTCTTATCCTGTATTTTCTTTAATCCTTAATCCTTAATAAACCTCTAAAAAAAATATAATACTCCCTGCAGAGAGAAGCTAATTTCTACCTGCCTCAGTCTCCCATTCTCCCCTAAATTTTAATCTTTACAGTATTCTTATGACTATGAATTGAATTCAAAAAGCATTTATTAAGCATCTGCTGTATATGAGCTGTTGGACTAGGTACCAGTGAGAAAATATAAGCAAAAAGAAATTCCAGCCTCCAAGGAACTTCTGTTCTGTTAGAGGCACCAAAGTGTCATAGTAAATAAAGTTTTGGACTTGTACTTAGGAAAACATGACTTTAAATCCTATCTCAGACACTTACTAGCCATGTGATCATGGACAAGCCATTCAATCTTTCTTAGCCTTGCATTTCTTAAATATAAAATGGGAATATAGCATTTACCTAATAGCATTGCTGTCAGGATCATTTCAGATAATATGGATAAGCACTTGGCAAACTTATAACTCCTATATCATAATTAAAAATAGCTAAAAAACAAGTAAATATATGCAAGATAATTTGAGGAAGTAAAGAACATTAAATGGTAGATGGACAGATTTTTCTGTAGGAAGAGCCACATGAAATGAACCTTGAAGGAAAGTGTGAAAGGATATGAAGGAAAATAATTGTATTCCAGAATACAGTCTCTAAGCAAAGATCCAAAGATGGGAGATAGAACATCAAATGTGCAGAATATTAAGAAGATCACTTTACCTGGAACATAGTTTGTGAAAATTTCTGAAATAAGTCTGGAAAGGTGGGTAAGATCATTACAGACCATTATGAGCTATAAATCTAAGAAAAATGAGGAGCCACTTAAAAATATTAAGCAGGAAAATGTTTCAGTCATCCATGCTCTAAGATCATTTTGTCATCTAACACTGACATACAGAAAGGGGATTCCACTTGTTCTGTTGGGCCCCAAAGGGCAGAACCAAGGAAAGTTACAAAGTAGATTTAGGCAAGATGTCATAAATAACTTGCTAATAACAAGAGCTGAAGGGTCCCTTGGGAGGCAAAGGTTTCCCCTTTCCTGGGGGTATTTAAACAGAGGCTTAGAGGACCACTTGTCAATTAGATAATAAGGGGGATTGTTTTTAGCTAGAAAGCCTCTGTGCCTTACCCTTTGCCACTCTGAAAACCTATGACTAATTAGGATATCATTCCAAAAGTTAAGGAAAAAGGCATGGAGAACATGGATTTTTCTCAATTTGGATACATGGATTTCTATTAAATGCCATATTTTTCTTTGGTTCTGCACTATTTTCATTCAATCTAATAGTCAAACATGTTCAGCATCTATGATAACAACAGAAATAATTATAATTGCTCATTTATCTCTAGTATTCTAAAATTTATAAAAGGTTCCTTCATGATAAGCCTATGAATTATCCAATACCAATATTATTATGCCCATTTTACAGTTGAGGAAACAAAAACTCAAAAAACTTTAATAATTTAACCACGATCATACAACTAATTAGTGTCAGAGATAAGATTTGGACACTGAATCGAGATTCCTTAATATAAGGCTCAAGACCCAAGTCCATCATGTTATATTGCCAAGGCTAATAGAAGTATGGGTTTGTGTGTCTGTTTGAGAGAGCACATGTGCATTTTAATCTAAAGAGTCTCTTATAGCTGTTGCTCATGCAATGTGGTTGTCAGTAAGAACACAGTAACCCATTACTGGAATGTCAAGAATCTTTGATTTATAGGCCATAAAAGCTCTATATTTTATCATGGGCACTGGAAAAAAGAAAGCCCTCTTACCTGCAAAACCAAATTGTTATAATTTGGAATAAAAGAAATTTCATCTACTCATTGCATCCTTGTTGCTTTGACTGCTTTCCAAACACACTCTAACCAAAGCAATAAAGCTAGGCAGTTTCTTAATTGTTCCTGAGATAATTCAGTTCTGTTCAGCCTGCAGTCCTATGGAGCTAAGTACCAGCAAAATAGGAGGTAGGACTTTAGACTTGTATAAAAGCAATTTTCATTTCACAGAGGAACTGCCAAACTGGCTGTTTTGTCTAGTCTGGCCAAAAAGAAAATGTTTAACCATGAAATTATTTTTATAATACTCTAACCACTTACTGATTGTTTACTTGATTCTTCTTTCATCATATCAACAATCATTCTAAATGACTATTAATATCCTCCTTTACATAGATGTAACTGTCAAGAAATCCTTCAGGGGGAAAAAGAGACTCACAGTTAATAAATAAACCTTCCTGGACATTTGGAGCAATCGAGTAGAACTTTTAAGTATATCAGCTTCAGGTTGCAAAGTTCAAAGATTTTTTTCTTTTCTTTTTTTCTTACCCAAGTAATGGTGGTAAATTCACCTCTTTTTCTTTCTACTTCTTTCTGAAATCTGTTTCACATTTCTTTCTACTTCCTTGATGTTTCCATCTAAGTAAACCATCTTTATATTTGACTCAAAAGACAGTGAGTTGGAGGCTAAAAAAATTAAGAAGTCTTAGTCCCTACCCACAAGTCTCATTATCCCCAGGTAAACTACAGACCAGAGAGATTGTCTTTGACTCTTGAGAAAATTTTAGTATATTTCATTAAAGACGTGGTTGGTAAAAGGAAGTAGTGGTTATAAATAACCAGTCTGGCTACAGCAAGAACAGATCATGCCAGATTAACTCCATTTCCTTTTCCTTTTTCTTTCTTTCTTTTTTTTTTTGGACAAAATTAAACTAGTATATATGAGGGTAATACTTTAATTACAGGTCACTTAAACCCTAACCAAATTTTGGACAAAGGCCTTCCTCTTACTCTTGTGGAGAAGATAGAAAGATGTGGAACACACTAGTGTATGATTAAATGAATTTGGAACTTAGTATATGGCCAAATGAAAAGAACAGTTGTTAGTAGTCCAAAGTAAGAACAGTGCCGATATAATTGAGCACTCCAGGCATCTGTACTTGGCCATGTGCTGTTTAATATTTTTATCAATATATTGGATTAAGAAACAGATGGCATGTTCATCAAATTTCCAGATGATAGAAGGATGGTAAACACACTGAAGGACAGAATCAGCATTCCAAAAGGTATTCATACATATAGGAAAGAAAATTGGACTGCTATAAATTACATAAAATTTAATAAGCTAAATGAAAAATCTTAGATTTGGTATAAAAATTCCAGCATCATATGTATAATATGAGAGAAGTGGCGTAGCTTTTGAGTTAACTCTACATTCAATATGGATTAGCAATTTCACATAGAAGTCCCCAGAAAGCAAATGCAAATTTGGGCTGCTTTAAGGAAGCCAGGGTTTCTAGGAAGATGAATTTGGTAGCCCCCTCAACTCCAACTATACTCTGTTCTCATCATACCCACTCTGCCCTCTTGGGTTCAGTTTTAAGTATAACAGTGTTATACTTAATATACAGTATAAGGACATTCATAACCTGGAAAGTGTCCAAGGGAAAGAAATCAGTATCTTGAATTGATGTAGATGAGGATTGACTGAAGGAAGTTAGGCTGCATGCTCTGTGGAAGAGAAATTTCAGAGAGACCATGAAGGCTGTCTTCATATTTTTGAAGTATATAATGAGGAATATGTGATAGATTTGTATTTTGGCCCTAGAGAGAAGAACAAGGAATAAAGAGTGGAAGTTATAAAATGGCAAGTTTCACCTTGAAGGATATCATGAAAAACTTTCCAACAATTGGTGTTGCCCAAAAAAGAGAATGGGCTACCTTAAGGAGGATTCCCTCTCTTTGGAGGACTTCAAGCAGTTTTTGAAAGACCAAGTAGACTTCAATTCATTAATGACAACTGCCTGAGTTCATCCATTAAATCAAATCTTTGCCAGTCATTTGTATTATCATATAGTTCACATCTTTACACCGTTTCCCAAGGAATAATACATCATGTTTTATCAAAGTCCTTTGTAAAAGGTAGGCAAAGCCAATTATATTATTCCACTGACCTATCAATTTCATAAAACTGTTAAGAAAGGCAATGAGGTCAATCAAGCATGACCTGTTCTTGATGAAACTATGACAGTACTTTTTAGTCATTGTTTTAATTTTTAGATGTTCAGTGAACAACATCTCTTTAATGGTCTGTTCTTTAATTTTCTTATGAAACAAAGTCAAGTTGTCCATTCTTAGACATGCTATTCTCTTCCTTATTGTTGAAATCAGGATAATATTGGTTATTTTCCAATCTAATGAAAAGTATTCCCCATTATTACTGATTTTAGTTAGTATCAAAACAAGTAGCTCAATAATCACATAAGATGGTATGGTCTCTACATGTGGCTCTTACCACAGATGTGCCTATATGTATCCTACTCTATAACATTCCATAAGTGTAGCTATTCTTCCTATATTCAATATGTATACATGCAAATTTGCACCAGGTTTATGAGGAAAATATTCTTAAATTACATTTCTTCTTGAACGATTTTATTAAATGCCTTTGATTTGAATTTTATTGTATTATTGTTTTAATTTTATTAAATTAAGTGTAGCCTCTTGTGACTAAGAAATACTTGAGTGGAATCTTATGATTTAATGCTTTTGTGAGATCATTCAGACTCATACAATACTTTGAATGCTGTGTGGTTTGTCAGGCAACCCAACGATATTTAATAAATATGTTTAATTAAGTTGAATTGATTTCACCATCTTCCATCCAAAAATGGTGAACATTTAGACTTTTAGTAATGGTGTAAATAGGATTTAGAATAGGACCAGATAACCTATAGTAGAAACACTTTAATGGGAGGTGTCAGAATGTTTCCAGAAGAAAATATTCTGTCTTCCTCAAGGACATGGGTGGGACCTGCATTTTTTTTTCATTGGCTATATAGCAGGAACTGTCTTTAAAATTACCACAATGGAACAATGACTCTCCTTTTCCAGCAGCTTAGTAGGGTGAAGATCTTGATCACCTATACCATGGGCACTATGCACAAAGTGGGAAAAAATAACCTTCCCCTTCCCTTTAGGCTCTATGACCCCAAGAAATGGGCTTTGTCTTTTAGGTTTGTTTTGTTTGTCCTTTTCATTTCTAGTGTGCAAGTAGTAGAATCCTTGGATATAGGAGTTGAAAGCATGGCAAAAATGGAGTCAGGATTTCAAGGCATATGGTGCTATCAGCCTAGGAGGAAATCAATGAAAAGTTGGAGTGCCAGAGAACAAGCCCAAGGACACTTTGATCATGGAATATGTTAAAACTGATGTTACATAGGAACCAAACTAAATATATAGGAATCATATGACCTCCCATTCCCCAGAGATGGAGGAAGTATTAGGGAAGAGTGATAATTTGTATGTTTCTTCTTCCTATACCTCAGAAGTATATAATCTTTTTATGAAATCTAATATGTCTCAAATAGCACTAGAGTATTTAAATTCCCTAATTAGGGAAACACAATGGCAACAATGGCAGTGATTATATTTCCCCAACCCCACCTTAATAGTATCAAAGAATCAATGGGGCAATGGGACCAAAGCAGTAATTGTTAAATTTGTATCATTATTCTCCTAGTCACTCAATCCTGAAACATCATGACTATCTTTAACTCTTTTCATATTCTTGATCTCTGTGTCTAATTACCTTGCCTATACTTTTCATTCTTCCCTTTCCATTCTCAATGATTCTTCCCTAATCCAGGACCTTATGGATTTACACCTGAACTAACACCTATGTTTACATTCTCAATAATTCTCAGTTAAACCATTAGAATCAATCCTTAACTGATTTCATTACCTGCAGTCTCAATCCAATCCAATATAGCCAATGTACTTTTTGTATTATTTATCTACTAATAGATTTCTAATTACAGGACTTCCAGATTCAAGACTTTCCCCTATTGCCTATAAAATTAACTCCAGAGTTTTTAACTATTCAAGGACTTTATGTTATTTCTGTGCTTTCTCCTACTCAGCCTCTTCAAATTTCCTGGTACCATACTTACTGGTAAATAGTCTGTGTATATTCACCTTAACCCATCAAATATAAATTCCTCAAGAACACGAACTGTTTCATTATTGTTGTCTTTGCAACTGTTTCATTGTTGTCTTTCTATCTCCTTAATCTAACATAGTGTCTTACCCATAGTAGACAACAAATATTGAACCCAGTCAAATATGGCACTTTCTCAACCAAATGACCTGATTTTGTTGAAAAAGTCTAACTCCAATATTAGTTATTAACTGTGTTGCTCATTTTGCAATGAATCCCATATTTCTAGGCCATTCATTTGTTTCTTCAAATTATCAGTTTTGTTTTGTTTTTATAAAAAACTATTATTTCAACCATTGCACTTGTATCCTCAGTGCCTGGTGTGGTATCTGGAATAAATTCTTGTTGATCAGTACATTAATTTAACTATTCATCCATAAATTGATCTTTCTGTTTTTTCATACATGCCTTGCCTTCCCTTTTGAGCAAGTGTCTAAGGCAGCCTTCATTTGACTCCATATCTGAATCTCTAACCACAATGCTGCCTCTATTTGTAAGTTCCTTAAAAGCAGGAATTGTTTTATTCTTCATACTTGTATTTAATATGTTTTATTAATTGACTAACCATTACATTACCCAACTGTCTTATTAACTTGCTCCAAAACCACTCTCTAAGACCCAATTCATGATTATTATCAATATTGTTCCTCAATAGCTTGTTTTTCCTCTCACACCTCTTTCCCTTAATTCAATCTGCAGCTTTCCATCAATGATTTCACTGCAATATCTTGTTAACACTTTAAAATAATGCTGAAATAATTGATTTCTAGGTGCTGAGTAGAACAACATTAATCTTGGGGAGATCACTTAGTATCGCCATGATTGTCATGTGTATTTACAATGGCTAAAAGTAACAGTGTTTCAGATAGCTCATGTCCTTGTAGTTGATGTGCAGACAGAGAACTGAGAATTCTATCCTTTTGATAAGCATGTTTAACTCTCATTGATAGCAAATGAAATTAGAAATTAGGGAGAATAAGTGGGATTTGAAATGGATTCAATATTTTGGGGAAAAGAGTGTTTCTACCCTGAACCTGAACTTAATACTCTAAATTTAAATTAAAATCATCAGCTACCATTAATTCAGAGTGATTGTCTCAAGATAGAAACCAAATTAGGGGAATAGAGCAGCACAAAATAATACTCTGGAAGTGAGTACCATTATGAGTATCTTGAACTGGAAAAGAATTTGGAGATCCTCAAATACAATCCAACACCTTCATTTGGCAAATGAAGAAACAGGTCCCAACTGGCTTGCTGAAGTAAACACTGCTAATAAAAAATTAATCCAAAATTCCTATCTCTATATCCTCTGACTCCCTAAGGGTTCTTGACACTATGTATTTGTACCCTGAGAATGAAACACATTTAGTTCTATTTTGGCCATTTGACCTAGGGTGAGTTAATATTCAGTGTCCTAGACCAGTGGTGTCAAACTCACATAGAAACAGGGAACCACCAATAGATATATGATCTCTGTGACCACATATTGAATTGGTTTTAAGATGCAACTGTATCTATGATTTCTTGTGTTTTTATTTATTTTGTTTAACATTTCCCAATCATAATTATTTCATTTTTCCAGATTACCTGTCAGTGCTATTTTCAGTAATCATTTTCTGACATGTTGTGATACATGTTTTCTCTTCCATCTACTCCTATTTCACTAACATGGCAAGTAATATGGTATATAGGTTATACATTTCTTTCTCAGCTGTTTTTTAATCTGGTTCATACAACATTACAAAATATTGAGGGTCATATGCAGGAGACCATGATACCTAAATAATTCTCTAGGGCTATAAAATGTGGAGGGACCTACGTCTCATTAATAGAGCATCATTTCTCTCCAAGGAATTTCTTATAGCAATAAAATCACATTCTAAGTGCAATCCCAGTCCAGATATATATATATATATATATATATATATATATATATATAGAGAGAGAGAGAGAGAGAGAGAGAGAGAGACATAGATACATAGATACATAGACAGACAAGTAGATAAGCTAGATAAACCAATGAATATATCTAACTCCATTGAAAATAGACATTCTTCAATTCATTTGTATTTTGATATACATTGTAGAAATCACTTCAGAATGATCCAATCCATAAAATACTAAATGTGATAAACTAAGGTAGCTGTATCCAGGTCAAGTTAAAGTTAAGTAGTGTAAATTATATAAAGTACCCTTTTAGAAAGTACCCAGTAGCTTCCTTGATTTAACAAGAGTCTTCTTCAGTAAGCTACTTTAGTGGAACCACAACATTTACATGTCTTTCTTTCAGATTCAGAAACATATACAGCCATTAAGCAAAAAAACATATAGACCTTTGAATAAATATACTTGATTTAGTAAAATATATTTCCTTACATAAATAGTAGCTCTGGTCTCTTTATTTTTTATTTTTTAATTTATCCTATTTTAATATATTTTTCCATGGTTCCATGATTCAATTTCTCTCTCTCCTTTCTTCCCTCCCCACTCCTAGAGCTGACAAGCAATTCTACTGCGTTATACATGTGTTATCACTTGAAACCCATTTCCATAATTGTCATTGTTGTAATGGGGTATTCTTTTAAAAACCAAAATCCCAAATCCTATACCTATATATACAAGTGATGAATAATATGATCAACAGTAGCTCTAGAAAGTAAAAGTGCAATGTCTGACTAGTTGTGAGAAAGAACCAAGTACAGTCTTTCAGTGTCCACACAATTGTGTCATCTTCAGCAAAGATCTCATGTGCATTTTACCTAATCCATTGTTTTCCCCCAATATTTTTGTTCTCATTGTTGCCATTTCAGCTTCCTAGCTAAGGCTATGATATATGTTGAAAACACTGTCCATGGGGCAAAATGGATTACTATATAGATTTACAGATATTTTCTATTTTTCTTGTTTATTTTTTCCAGTTTTATATATAGATAGTCTTAGTATGATAACATAGCTGGATCTCTTGCCAAGGTTTCTTTATACTGATTTTGCCATCTCCTTTTTTTTCCCTTTCTCTCTTTTTTTAATAGAGACCAATGTTCATTATCTTCTACTATATTTCTCCATGAGATTTTTAAATTTTTTTTAATTCCAAACTGATATTGCTCTTAGCCACCATAACTTTGCAGTAAGTCAGTTTCTGAAATGATATGATTTTAGACAATTTTGATTTCTTCACTATAATTTCTGTATGAAATTATACTAATAAATTCTATATCATTTCTTCCCTCTACATATATTTTTTTATTGTTGATAATAGGCTTACATATGTCAATTTGGAGTTGTTTTCATCACATACCATATTTTATTCTTATTTCTATTATTTCTTCTACTGTTGAAATACCTATAACCTTCACTTTAACAAGTCAGGGAAAAATTTAGATTGAAGTAATGCATATTCCATATATGTTGATTTAATGTAAAGCATTATATCAAGATTTTTTCTTTTGTAGATTTGCTCTTTTTCTTTATCTTCTACAACATATATTAGGATTATGAGCTGTAATTATTTTAATGCCAATCTTTTTGAAAATATTTAAAATTAGGAAGATAGGAAAATACCCAATGAAATCATGTTTCCTTTTGGACAAATGAGAAAATCAAGTTTGTCAATTTCTCTATTTGCTCCTCTGAGGAGAACCTATGAACCATCTTTCCATTTGCTTATATCTTTCTTCTATCTATTGATTTCATTTGTAAAAAGACTTTTAAAACTGATCTAATTTAGTTCATTTTCTATTATGTCCACTCATTTGGTTATTTAACAAGGAACTCAGATTTAGAATTGTTGTTTTTCAGTCATTTCAGTAATGTCTGACTCTTTGTGTCCCCATTTGGGTTTTCCTTGACAGACCCTGGAATAGTTTGCCATTTCCTTCTCTAGCTTATTTTACAGATGAGAAAACTAGTTCAACTAGGGTTAAAGGATATATCAAGGGTCACCAAGCTAGTAATTGTCTGAGGTGGACTTGAATTCAGATTTTCTTAACTCCAGGCCTAGTACTCTTCACAATTAAGTCAGCTAGCAGCCTGAGAATTAAGTCTAGTGTACTAATACATGAATAAAATATAATAAATAGCCTAAAATTGCATAGGATTCATCTCCTTTGGTTACCTTTTCCACAAGGACTTCATTGTTAATATAGATGTAGAACCATCACAAGACCCAAAATCATATTATTTTTGCCTTTACTTCATGTATTGCTATGGCCATAGAATTCATGAGCAAGTAGTGATAAGAATAGATTAGACAGTATACAGAGCAATGATTAGAATGGAGCAGTTTTTCCTAATATCTTAATATCCAAGGATTTGTGCTTCTTCTTAATTAGGATACACACCCTTCCTTTGTCAACCACTGTGCCTATTTAATATACCAAAAGGTTTTTACCCATACTATGCCAATACGCAGTGCAATATTCTAAAAGCCTCCAATCTTCGAGTCCCATCATTGAGCACACATCCTCAAGAACCTTCCCACAGAATCCATGGCATCAAGAATTGGACCACAGGCTTCTCAAGAAATACTGTGTATTTTCTGTTACGTCCATCAGATTTGCCTATTGGGAAGAGATCCTGTGGAAAGAATGAGGGACTTGGAGTTAGGAAGACCTGAATGTGTATCTTGATTCCAATACTTAGTACCTGAATGATCATGAATAATTCACTGAACTTGTCAAGCATCAATTCTCTCTTATGTAAAATGGAAATAATAACAGCTGCAGTAGCTGCCTCACAGAGTTGCTGTGAAACTCAAATAAAATAACAGATATAAAGAATTCTGAAAGCTTTAAAGCATTACAGAAAGGCCAGTTATTGAGTATGTAAAAAGTAAAAGATTTTGGACCTTCCATAGACTCATTTTTCTTGAGATCTGTGCTGCAGCACAATGCACTGGAAGGAGGATCTCATGGACAAAAAAGTAAAGTTTGAGCAGAACACAGAAATCTCAGTCAAGTTGGTACTTATAACTGAATCCACAGAAGATGAGATTTTATTTCTTCCTCCATAGCCTAGATCAATGAAAAGGCAAGACCCTTGGGCTATCTGTGAAGCAAAAGGGAAAGAGTAGTGAACTAATAGAAACATTTCCCATCCAAAGTTACCTTTTGACTTTTATACAAGTGGGATGAGCCATGTAGTCTTGTACCAATGATGTCCCTACCTGACTCTTATACATGTGTCCTCACTCACACACATGTACATGTTAAAATACATGCATTCACTGAGTCGGTGGAGTCTATGTTCAAATACATTTTGATTAGCACAACCACAATGCACCCTACTGGAAGAAAAGACATTAACTTGAAACTGACTATAAAAGTGAACATGTGTGTACAGAAGAGGCAAGAAGAATCCAATTAGACAGACAGAGATGTTCAATATTTAATGTTCTCTGAATTGCTTTTGATCTCTCAATTGCCATCGAGGTTAAGTTTTTGTTCTTAGGTCAGTCTAATAGAGTGGTAAAGTCACATATTTCTCTTCAGGATGAAGTCTTAAAAGGAGACGTGCTCAGTAAACATACACTCCTCTCCTAAACTCCAGCAGCCTCCAGAAGGAAAACCTCTGGGTGTGTTTTCTCTATTTGTTGCAGAGAATGTAGATCTCCAAAATTTCCTCTTTCTTCTCTTCTTGATGAGGTCTGGGAAATACAAATATCTATGAATCTGTCAAAGATAAATAAATAGAATGAATTCAATCCAAAACTGTATTTTGTTCCTGATCACAAAAAAAATTGAAATATGAATGAAGGGTAATTTTTTTGCATTTAATTTATTGCACTGAGTACTATACTTAGAACCATCACTTTGGATGAAAATCATGCCTTGGACTCATACTTACAGAGTATCTAGGATTCAGAACTGGAAAATAGAATTCATTCAAATGAGCTCTATCATTCAATATTCAGTACAGTATGAATAAAAGAATGCTAGATTTGAATTCAAGAGTTAGGGGTTCAACTGGTGGCTTTGGTTTCAACTGTTACCATAAGCAAATCATTTAAACCCTTTGAGCCTCAGTTTCTTTATCATTAAAATTAGCATAGCATAGCTTTAAAATAATTCTTGTGGAAAAGACAGAGTTGTTGTAGAGAAAGTGAACAGTAAAAATAATAGACCAAGGTTTTCATTAAGTACCTACTACATATGAGGCCCTTTGTCAGGCACTGGAGATATGAAAGCAAGGATGAAACAATTTGTGACCTTAAGGAATTTATATTCATATATATGTATATATTACATATATACACACTAATGTGTGTGATATATTAGTTTTTTATAGATAAGGAAACTGAGCCCAAAAGATAAAAAACTTACTTATAGCCACCCAAACAGTAAGGAGACCACCCTGGTGGTGAGAGCATTATAATAATAATGCTAGCAAACAAGTGAATTGTTAAAATAAAAGAAACAATAGCTAGTAGGAATTATTGGGGGTGAGAAAAAAATACAATGAAACCAAAATAATCACAAATGCCTATACCCCTTCACCTACTCATAACCATTTGCACACATACACACACATATGTGTGTGTGTGTATATATATATATATATATATTACTTCAGCATTATTCAAAGTCTTGGAAGCCTCAATTCGTTTATTTTATGTATGTTTATGTGTCATACACACACATGTATATATATATATGTCACATAGTGTGCATTTTGTATGTACACACATGTAAATCAGTGTGTGAATTATGTGTATACATGTGTGTATATGTATATGTGTGCATATATACATAATAAAGGCAAGAAACCTTAAAGGTAACCTAATGTGAGGAGGGGAAGGAGGGAGGAAGATACCTGGTATATTTAATATAATGAATAAACAAATTTAAAAATTTAATTAATTAAAAAATAGAAGCAAAGCACTCATGTGAAGAATAAGAGCTTGTCACCCCTGAGGGGATTTTCTTCATTTCCTCTTTCCTTTCCCTTTTATTGGCATATGACTAGAAAAGAAGGACCTTGACTTTGTGAGAACTGGAAGCCCCTGACACATTTCTGAAGATGTATAATTTGACAGAGACATTCTACAGAGTTACAATAACTTTCTAACTCTAAATTAACCAGAAGTTTGGGACGCAGAAACTGCCTTTGTTGAGCCAGAAGTTGACATTCAAAAATAGACAATGCCAGGAGATGATAGACAACTGGTTGGCTCTTATATATTCATCCTGTAGAGAGGCTCTAATTTTTGAGAAAAAAAATTCTATCACATCTAAAGATTGGAAGGCTAACAGAATATATAGGGGAGAAAAAGCTTTCTGAAGTTTTCTTTCTCTACTCTATTAAATTACCATGTGAAGGCATCACCTTTCTCAAGATCTCTATCTATGGACTCTTCATTCTTGGCAAAAAGAAAGATGACAGTGCATGCTTCTATCACAAATGAGTACTCCAGCTAAAGCCCAAAGCTGGAAGCAAGGAGAATATCCGCAATCCCATGTTCCACAGAGCCAAGCCTATTAGCAACCAGAAGTTGGCACAGGAAAAGTGGAATTATTTTAAGCAGTGATAATGTGAGATCTTCAGAATCAGCACTTGATATACATGATATATTGCACCCAAATATCTTGTACATCCCACACAACATACAAGACCAGTTGAAAGCAGGCTCAAAAGGAGAAATGAAATGCCATAACTAGAAAAGCTCAATGACTATAATTCTTTAGTGAAAATTTGTCTTGAAATGAGTGTGTCCCTGTTACACAAATTCCTTGAATGTGGGCCTCTCCATGGTTTTGCTATTGGACCTTATAGATAACCTGGTATGAGGAGGGGAAGGAGGGAGGAAGATACCTGGGACATTTAATGTAATGAATAAATAAATAAATAAACATTTAATAAATTTAAAATTTTAAATAACCTAATCTGAATTAATTAGCATAGCTTAAGTTACCAAATCCATCACTTATGATACCTTGAGCTTAAGAGATAGCCCCATGGTTTAACAAGTAATAATAGAGAAACATAGCTTATCAGAATTAGCATCCCTTAGTCCAACCCATTCATAAAAGTGATGCCTGACATAACATACCTATAAGTCATTCATCTTCTGCTTAAGTATGTCCAAGGAAGAAGAACCTATAATTTCTTCTTGCAGTTCATTCCTGTTAGAGGACATTTTCCCCCTTACATTAAACCTAAATATTAATCTTTATATCTACCACTCACTACTCCTACTTTTGCTCTTTTGGGCCAGAGTAAGGTTACTTGTCCCCATGTGACAGTCTATCAGATGACATCAAGATCCCTTAAGTCATCTTTTTCCCAGTTCCTTCAATTCTAATATGGCATCATCTTGAGACTTTTCATTATCAACCTTCTCTCTAAGCCTCCCATATGATTAAAATATGTTGCTTAGAACTGAACACCTCATTATAGTTGTGGTATGACTTAAGAAGAATGTCAAGGTTCAATTGTTTCCTCCTTCCTATAATCTATGGCTTTCTCAATTATGTTTAAGATCACATATTTTTTTTTTGGTGGTCATAGGATGTTATTGACTCACATTAAGCTAATAGTCCATTAAAATTTCAGGTTGTTGGGAGCCAAGATGGAGGAGTAACTAGGGCAGCAACTTACCATCTCACCATGAAAATCTTCTCCAAACGAGATCACCACAAAACGAATACAAGATTGAAAGAACCAACAAAGAGACAGAGGGAAACAACCTTCAAAAAAAACCCAAAAGGTAGATAATTTTTGTGTCTAATGTTGATTTCTCAAAATGATTTTCTAGATTCATGAAAGTGGAGCCAAGATGGAGGAGTAATTAAGGCAGCAGCTTGCCATTTCAATATGAAAATCCTTTCTGACCAAGATTAAAATATCACAATGAAATGAATACAAGAGTGAAAGGATCAACAAAGAGAGACAGTGAAACAACCTTCAAAAAAGACCCCAAAAGTAAGCAGAGACCATCTGGGGAACTGAGGGGAGAGGGGAGTGGAGCTAGCAGGGGGCATAGGAGTAAGCCAAAAGCTAATCACACCTACTCTGCCCCCCACATCTTCTCTCACACATTCTGAACTTATGTCTAAGCTAAGTGAGGCCCTGAGATTCTGGTGGGCAAAAAGAAGTCCAAGCCAAATAACACCCCTTGAAATTGCAAACCTGTGGAGAAGTCTAGAGTCCCAGCCTAAGACAATCTGGGCTAAAGGGTGCCAATCCACAAGGGACCAGAGCAAAGCCAGGAATCCCAGTCTGGGTTTAGGGTGAGGACACAGTTCTCAGGGGGAGCCTCTCTGGGATCTTTTGCCAAAAATTAAGAGTGGAGCTCCAGGACAGGGCAATCAAGGGTGTGCCTGATTGAATCAAGAACACCTTGAGACCAAAACCACGAGACTAAGAATAAAATATCCCCCCAAAACTAATACAGGAGTGAAAGAACCAATGAAGAGACAGAGGGAAACAATCTTAAAAAAAAGAAAACCCCAAAAGGTAGTCAGAGACCATCAGGGAAACTGAGGTGAGAGGGTCGTGGAGCTAACAGGGAGCATAGCAGCAAATGAAGAGCAGGCCAAGGGCAAACAACACCCCCACTGCCCCATACACCTGCTCTCACAGTCTCTGAACTTATGACTAAGCTAAGTGAGACCCTGAGATCCTGCCAGGCAAAAAGAGGTCCAAGTCAACTCACACCACTTGAAATTGCAAACCTGTGGAGAAGTCCAGAGTCCCAGCTCAAGACAATCTGGGCTAAAGGGGGACAATCCACTTGGACCCAGAGTGAAGCCAGAAATCCAAATCTAGTTTCAGGGTGAGGACATAATCCACAGTTATCCCTGGGAACTTTTTGCCTAAAACTAAGAGTGGAGCTCCAGTACAGGGCAATCAAGGGGGTGCCTGATTGAATCAAGGACACCTTGAGACCAAAACCATGAGACTAAGCCTGGGGCTAGAATCTGATCAGCACCTGACCTAATCAAGTTCAGACTAAGATGAAAATCTTACACCCCAGTCTGAAGAAAGTATTTAAGCTATCAGCATCTCAAGGGTCAATTGAATCATCATGGGGAGGGGACTCTCAGAGCTCTAAGCCCTCAGACCTCAGACCAACCTGGAAAATAAGCCAAAAATAACATTAACAAAAGAACTGAAGTTTAAGAGGGTATCCAACTTTCCAGAAAACAGAGCCTACCTATAATTAGATAGGAAAAATGAGCAAACAATCAAAAAAATCACCTAACTCTAAAGACTTTGTATGGAGACAAAGAGCAAGGTGCAGACACAGAAAGAGATAGCAAAAGCAAAGGAAACCCACCAAAGTCCAAAAGAAAAATGTGGATTGGATACAAATTCTGGAAGAGCTTAAAAAAGACTTCAAAACCCAATTGTTAGAGGTGTGGGTGAAAGAGATACAGACTGCATGGCAAGGACTTGGTTTACAAGGAAACCTCATACAGGAAGGAAATGGAACTTTGGCTGACAATGGGGATGGGAATGGAACCTCCAGTCAAGAAAAGCAGATGGACAGTTGAAAAGGAGTTCTCATCCCTTCTGAACTCAAAGGGAGAAGAACAACCTCGCTGAGCTTAACCTGCTATAATCCCTCATCAATCTGAAGAATTTAGATTAGCCATCTTTCCTCAATAGTTGTGGATAAAGATGTTTTCCCTTTGGGGAAGACAAGGGACTATCCACACAGATTTTCCATTAATATATTCAATAGCTGTATATCTATATTAGGAAATTATACCAGCCTGACTTCTTGTTTTTCCCTCTTCCCTAAACCTACTAATCCTGAATCTCTAAAACATAAATAGATCTTGTAAACTACAGAAGAACTGAACATATCATTCTTCAAATGTACTAAGGGGGTCAAGATGATATCCATCCAGGGAAGAGAACAGAAACCAGAGATTGAAGGAGATTTCATTTTTACCTTTCAGCTTTGGACATTGATTCCAACTTCACTTTCTCTGGGGCAGGTCTGCCTGGGAGAGGAAGTGGTGCTTCTCTTTATCTGTTCCCTCCCTCTCTGAGACCTGTCAAGCTTTGGTTCCTGATCCCCTACTAGTACAGAGGTAGAGGAAAAGTGGGGAAGAGAAATGAAAGTGATGCAAGAAGAAATGGACCAATTGAAAAAGGAGAACCAAAAACTGACAGAGGAAAACTAGGCCTTATAAATCAGAATTGACCATCTAGAAATCAATGATTTCATGAGAAATCAAGAAGCAATAAAGTGGAATTAAAGGAATGAAAAAAAAACAGAGGAAAACATAAAATATCTTATTTAAAAAACAACAGAAACAGAAAATAGGCCTAGGAGAGACAATCTGAGAATTATTAGATTACCTGGATGCCATGATGAAGAAAAAACCTTGGATATAATACCACAAGAAATTATCAAAGATAACTGCATAGAGATCCTAGAAAAAGAAAGTAAAATTGAAATTGAAAGAATTCATAGATCATCTCCAGAGGGAAATCCTCAATTGGCAACTTCCAGGAATGTAATAGCCAAATTCAAGAGCCACCAAGCCAAGAAATAAGTACTTCAAGCAACGAGAAAGAAAATATTCAAATACAATGGAGCTAAAATCCATATCACTCAGGACCTAGCAACTTCTATATTAAAGGATCAGAAGGCATGGAATATGATATTCAAAAAGGCAAAATATTTGGGTTTACAACTCAGAGTCACCTATCCAGCAGAACTGAGTATACTCTTTTTTTTTGGTGGGGTGGGGTATGGTCATTCAATAAGAGAGAAGATTTCCAAGCATTCCTGAGGAATGAGCCAGACCTAAACAAAAAATCTGAAGGCCAAATATGAAACACAAGAGAAGCCCAGAAAGGTAAATAAGAAAGAGAAAATTCAAGGGACTCATTAAGATAAAAAGGTCTATATGTCTGCATGGAAAGAGGATTTCGATAATTCTCAAAAATTACTCTCAGTAATACAGAAAATAGAAGGAATTTACTAAGAAAGAGGGCAGAAAGGTAAGTTGATTATGATAATATGATAATATATCATGATATGTTGTACATGTAAATGTGATGATATGGAATATATTTCAAGAAAGAAATATTGGAGTTTGGATACAGATCAAAGTATACAATATTTTACATTAGTTTATGGTTTCATTTTGGGGTTTTGGTTTTATTTGAATATTCTTCTACAACAATGATCAATATGAAAGTATGTTATTCATGATAATACATGTATATCCCAGATCAAATTGCTTACCATCTCTGAGTGCAGGGAGGAAAGTGTGGGAGAGAGACAATTTGGATCTTATAATTTCAGCAAATGTATGTTGAAAATTGGTATTACATGCAATTGGAAAATAAAATATCTTTAAGTAAAAAATAAAATAAAATTGAAAAAAATAAATTAAAAACTCTGAGGTATCACTTCACACCTGGCATATTGGCTAATATGGCAGCAAAGAAAAATGATAAATGTTGGAGTAGATGTGGGAAAATTGGGACTCTAATACACTACTGGTGGAGTTGTGAATTGATCTAACCATTCTGGAGGGCAATTTGCAACTATGCCGAAAGGGCTTTAAATAAATGCCTACCCTTTGACCCAGACATACCACTGCTGGGTTTGTACCCCAAAGAAATAAAGGGGGGAAAGACTTGACAAAAGTATTCATAGCTGTGCCTTTGTGGTGGCAAAAAATTGGAAAATGGGGGGATGCCCTTCAATTGGGGAATGGCTGAACAAATTGTGGTATATGTTGGTGATGGAATACTATTGTGCTAAAAGGAATAAAACAATGGAAGAATTCCAGGTGAACTGGAATGACCTCCAGGAATTGATGCAGAGTGAAAGGAGCAGAACCAGAAGAACATTATACACAGAGATGGATACACTGTGATACAATCAAATGTAATGGACTTCTCTACTAGCAGCAAGGCAATGATCCAGGACAATTCTGGGACTTAAGAGAAAGAACACTATCAACATTCAGAGATAGAACTGTGGAAACAGAAATCCATTAGAAAAATATATGCTTGATCACATAGTATGATGGGGAACTGATTATGGTTTTGATGTTAAAGGATTGCTCTACTGCAAATATGAATTGACATGGAAATACTTTTTGAACAATGAAACATTAATAACCCAGTGGCACTGCTCGTTAGCTCTGGGATGGGGGAAGCGATATTGGGGAAGGGGAGATTATGAGTCATGTAACCATGGGAAAATATTCTAAAAAAATTTTTTTAAATAAATTTCATTTTGTTTTTTGGTTTGTTATACCCAGAATAGTTCTCTAACCCTGCCTTCTCTATTTTATGTTAATTCTTGTGTGTGTGTGTGTGTTAAATTTCATGTTAGTAGATTTGACTCAGCTTAAATATTTTGAATCTTAAGGTCATCTGAAGAGTACTCAACCCCAGACTCCCTAGTTCCAAATTATCCACAATATCACAGAAAGACAATATGGTGTCTTAAAAAAAGCATCGGTTTGGGATTGAGAAAAATCTTGATTTAAGTCATAGTTATACAACAAGGTAACCATTAGTAAATACATTAAGCTGTCTGAAACTTAGTTTTTTCATCTTTTTATAATTAAAAATATAATGCTTACCTTATCTGTGTACATTAATGAATGTATACAAATATACATTAATACAGGCATATGTGAGGGTTCTGTGTCTTGGTTTGGGGTTCTGGGATTGTAATCACCTTGGTATATGAAATTCATAGAAATAAATGCCTCTACCACTGTTCTACAATGATAGTTATAAAGTGGAGACTGGGGAACTGAAAAGTTAAGTGACTTTTTGTCAGGGTCTCTTTATTTGTTGTTTTATTGTTGTTGTTGACTGATGTGAAAGACTTGAGGCCAGGCTTCCCATCACAATAAAAGTAAGCCTCTTTCTACTCTGTCACATTTTATAAAGAAAAAGAAAAAGAATCATGCCATCACCAGGACTCACTCCTTCCTTTCCCCTTGCTTCATCTACGTTTACTAAAGAATTGTTCTTTTTCTTCCATGCATATAAGCTGAAGTTACCCTGTTGTAACTTTATTTTCTCTTCAAGACTGCCCTCAATTTCCTCTTTTACTTTTATTTCATCTATATAAAAACTTTTGGTAGAGGAAGAGGGATTATATATATATATGTATATATATGTGTATATATATATATATACACATATATATACATATATATATATATATAAGTATATATATAGTCTGACTTGCTCCAGCCCTGTACCCCACTAAAAATGGCCTTGGATGACAAAAAGACCATATTACACTACCAAAAAATGGCAGTTAGGGTCAAGAAAGGAAGGCAATGCCAATCTATCTGACTCCCTTTTGTTGCTAGATGAAGAGAGAGCCAAGCTATGTGTGGATAGGATGAAGACATTTTTCCAGACTCACTTATGTGAGTCATCCCTCTTCTCAGAAAAAAGGTCAAAAAAGGGAAGAGATATAATTTCTTTGCTTTTGTTTCCTACCAAGAAGATAAAGAAAGAAAGTTTCTGGTGGGCTGAAGACCTTTTAGAACACAGCAAACAAATGAGATACCTGGCTGTGAGCAGGTTCAATACAGTGCCTGGGATGAGCCAAACCTAGACCTGCCTAAGGTCCCAAGGAAAAGAAAGAAATAGGAGAAATATGCCACACAAGGACCAAGAGTATCTGAAAACATCCACTGATTGAATGGAAAGCTTACATAACAGGCAAGTGGGGAAGAAAAATGCAGGTGAAAAGTCAATTCTAGCCACAAATTCAACTCTTCACTGAAGTCTTTAGGTCCAAGATACATCCAAGGGTACATTCTGAATGAAGAGAGAGACTGAGAAAAACCAGCATATAGATATCATATAGACCGAAACAAGGAAGATGAAAGTCCTAAAAAGAGATTGCCACAGAGACAGAGGGATTACAACCATCACATCACTAATAGTCATTAGCTTGGAGGTGCTTCTTTCAAATTGCTTTTTGGGAAAAGGGAACAAAAATGTATTTGTGAAAGATTGTGTGTTGATATTATTTTCATTCTTTATTTTTAATTTCTGTCCCAATTAAATGCTTTACTGCTTCTGTGCTATTTCTTGCCAGGGTCTTCCTTAGCATGATGAACCAATGAAGTCTGAGACTTGAATTAACAAGCAGAAGTTCCCCATTTATTAACTGGGTGGGAGTAAGAGATAAAATAGAACTAAATTATAATTCATCATTAAAAGTCCATTTAATTTGAACTCATGTTCAGCATGATCCAGAGTGGATAAATCAGTAAGTCAAAAAAGCAGTTATTTTGTAGGTTTAGAATAGCGATGAATAATTCAACTATGGTCAATGACACTGGCAAGAAGAAGGTGTAAACCTTAAAATTTCTTAGACTTGTGAATGTTGGAAATTTCACCATTGGAATGTGAACCCCATTGGCAAGGGGGGGTTCCTCCTCCTTCCTTCTTAAGATTACTTTAGGACAGAAACCTTTTGCTGAACAATGGAAAGGGCTGCAGCATAGATCAAAATTTAATTATTCCAATCTCCACCCTACTCAGGGTAACAGGATTTAGGAAGGGCTGTAGCAAAGGATCAAGATTTAATTATTTGAGAATATGACCTTCAACAGACATGTGCAAAGCCACAGACCTCTGGGCGGTCCTGGGTTAAGCTAGAGCCACCATTGGCACAGGTAAGACATGGACAGTGATTGGTAGATGTGAGAACTGAGGGGAGGGAACTTGGATGGTTTCCTTAAAGATAGAGGGGTCTGAGGACTAAGGTGGTTGGTTGGAGAGGTTTTGCTCTGAGAGGTGGTGCTCTGAGAAGGTTGCTCTGAAGGAAGCTGGAGGTGGAGGCCCCTGAGACTGTTTCTCCATTTTGGTCACGTGAGTGATAGGGACTGATCTCTTTTCTTTGCCTCAGCTATCTAAGGGCTTGGGCCTTTTGGTCCAACCTAAATGGAGGGGGCATTTAAGCCCTATTACCTTCTCTCCCCTTCTCTCTCTCTCTCTCTCTCTCTCTCTCTCTCTCTCTCTCTCTCTCTCTCTCTCTCATACCTTTCTTCCTCCTGTTTGTAATTAAATTCCATAAAAGGTTGACTGCTGACTTGAGTTTTCATTTAGGAATTACATAGCTGAATTCCTTGGCGACCTTAAATTAATATATATCAGTCTTTTAAAGTGATTTCCTTGTCACAAAGGTAGAGAGAACAAGTCGGTATTAGGTACAGGAGGTGAAAGGATGGTAGAGGTGGAAGGTTCTGGAATGATGAAAATACAATGAAAGGAACAAGGAACTTCATGGTAGAGTAGGAAGACTATTGAACTGGCAGTCAAGAGCCTGTAATCTTGTGTCATTTTTGACATTAAGCAGATGTGAAAATTTTGGTGAGTAACTTTATGACTTTGGGTCTATGTCTCATCATTAAAGTGCAAAGAAGTATTACATTTGTAAAAAATAATTTAACTAGACCTGTGATTTTATCCTTATGACATGTGAAGAACTCCCTCTACTTATAAAATTCAGTATGTACTCAGCAGTTTATATCCTAGAAATTGCCTTAAGCCACTGAGAGGTCAAGTGATGCCTAGGCCACACTGACAGCTTCTACCAGATGTAGGATTTCTTGGCTTTGAGTCTGACTCTCTATCAACTGTACTATAGAGCCTCACATGAAATGTTACATTGAAATCAGAAGTGTTAAGATAGGAGATATAACATATAAATAATCAAATCTATAACCCCCCTCCCAAAAAAATGCTGTGTATCAGATAATTTCTCAGGTCTCTTTAAGCTCTAATACATTATTTATCATGAATATCAAAGAAGATGAGAAAGATATATATATATATATATATATATATATATATATATATATGAGAACTATGTGAATGCCAACTCATCTATAATTGAATAGTTAAGGGAAAAGGACTTGTCTAAAGCAAGCAAAAATAAGTGACTTGCTCAAGGTCATAGAGCTTTCAAATGTCAAAGACAGGATATAAATCCAGAGTTTATTGACCATTGGTCCAGTTCTCTAATCTCCTTTCTGCACTTCTAGGAGATACATATGAAAAAGGAGATAAAAGCAGAGAATAAAAGAGCAACCATTGGGAGAGCTGATCAGCATACACTCTGTTCTCAGGAGTTCTCCGTGTCACCCAAGGACATAAAAGTTTTAATATCTTCAATTGAGAAATAATAAAGCAATTGGAAGTTAGTTAACACTGAAGCAAATTTACGAGGCACACTATATTACCCTGGGTGCCAGAGAAATGATTCAAGGGACCATTTTCATTGTAGTAATAAAATGTGCTATTAAAATTTGGGGAACTTTTCAGAAAGTCTGAAATAGCATCGAACTCAAATTGTCTTTTTCCATTCAAACGATAAAACCACTTTATGATGCTGTGTGACTGACTATTTGTAGCGTTGCACCAAATGGAGGTTCAAAGAGTCTCTTGCATTGTTTTCCATAGATATTTTTTTTGTTCCTAAAATATTCAAGTATATGAAGTGGAGTGAGGGGGAGATTCCATCATTGGAGTCAGGTGTTCTAGGCTTCTGAAGCACAATAACCAGAAATGTTTGACTCTTTAGTTCTGTTTAGAATGAGATCTACTATTGTCTCATCTTCGGGAGTTATTTTTCTTTAGGATCAAGCCCCCTTTTCATCACCTCCCTTTCATAAATTCTCTGCCAGTTTTTTTCTGGTTGGAAATAGATACACATGATGAGCCTCCAAAGTAGGAAGAGTAAGAGAGATTTCAGGTGTTCTGACACAAAGTATTCCATGTACCTATTATAGGGTATGGTAGAATGTAAATTAAATTAATTATTAATTAGCTAACTAATTAAAAAGTATTATTTAAGTGCTCACTATGTGCCAAGTACTGTACTGGGGAATGGGGTATGCACATACAAAGTCAAGAGAGTCATTCAAGAAACTTACATAAATTCCCAAGAAGCTTCTTTTGTAAAGGGAGGGAGAAAATATAGAGAAGTGATTGCTATCAAAAAGAATCTGGTCTAGGAAAATACAGGGATAGCAAGTGTTTCCATAAAACAGTCAACTGAAAAGCACTTTCCAGAATCAACAGTAGTATTGATTTCATTAGCGTTCTCAGATTAGGAAATGGTAGTACTTAGAATGGAACTTCCTTGAGTATAAGAACTATTTCTTGAGTCTTTGTATGCCAGTGCCCAGTAAATGCCTGGAGTACAGAGCAAGCACTTTATGTTGAGCAAATACTGGAGGAAGACAAAATGATTTTCTTTGGAAAGATGTTCTGATATCTGCCAGAATTTTCTTTGCTCCAGTCAGAAATAAAAGAAAAGGGCTAATATACCCCAGAGCAGTGATGTCCAACTTTCTTCAGAATATGAGGACCCCTTTTTATCCCATTTTTGCAAGTTCTGAAAGAGAACATAATATGAATCTTTTCAAAAAGCTACCATGAATCCAGCAGCTCTTTCAAAAGAATTTGTATTTTCTCAATCTCAGCACCATTCACCTCCATTTTGTAGGTAGTGAAAGGAGGACTAGATTTGGAATTTCTTCTAATACTTTCTCTAGCCTTCTCTTCCTCCTTCTCCCTTTTCTTCTTCTCCTCCTTTTCTTCCTTCTTCTCTTCCTCCCATCCCCTTAGACCTTTGGCTTCCATTCCAGACAACCCCAAATAATCCCCAGAAATTGGAATCCAGGTTCATCCTCTTTGAAGGAAGTTTTACATCTCTCTCCCCAGGACTATTTTGGAAAGGATTACTTTTCATGTAGAATTCATTTTTGATGGATTTATATGTTTCTTTTTTCCAGTGAACTAGAAATTCCCCAGAAAGTACTTGCTGCTTCTCATTAAAATAAATGTTTCTCTTTTCTCTTATGTAAAATTGTCTTTGTTTATTCAGTGGGCATCAGTTACGCAAACATCCCTCTAACCCCTCCCAGAAGATCCCAGAGAAAGGTGGGGAATAATATGAGAGTATCATTTAGACATTCCCCCCACTCCCATGTCCCTTAGGGTTAGTGGTCTCAACAAATCTGTCAGAAAATTCAGATTTGAACTTTTAAGCAGACATCTTAATAATTGGAACCCATATCAGTTGATGTGAGATCAAAGTACTGTAGAGAAATTTTATACTAATAGAGTCTAAAAAAAGTTATGGCATATATAAAAATATAAATAAACTATCAGACAGGTTTGGCCTTCAGTTGTTCTTCAGTGATTCCATTTAGGGTTTTCTTGGCAAAGGTACAAGAGTGGATTGCCTTTTTCTCCTCTAGCTCATCTTATAGATAAGGAAACTGAAGCAATCAGGGTTAAGTGACTTGCCCAAGGTGATATAGCCAAGCAAATGTATAAGACCAAATATGAATTCAGAAAGTCTAGTACTCTACTCACTGTGCCACCCAGTTGCCCAAGTTTGGCTTAGATGAACCCAAATTGTGTACCCAATGCAATTCAATAAAAATTTATTAAGCAACTACTTTATGTCAGCTACCATGGTAGACCCTAGAGACACCAAGACAACAAGGCAGTTATGTCTGCTCAAGAAATTTCTATTCTGTGGGCAAGAATATATGACCAGATATATGTGCATCTATAAAATAAATACATATTAATTGAGAGAAGAGGAGAGAAACAAGTGGATTCAGAGATGAGGATATATGTCATGTCAGTTGAACTGAGATTTAAAGGTAGCTAGTTTCTAAGAGAGAGGAGGGCATGCATTCCAACCTTGGGGGACAATTTGTTGGAAGGGACATTCTTTGGAAGAAGGAAAATATGCCAGATGGAGGACTAATTCCACTATACCTTAGGTAAGAACCACAGCGTAACAAACCTAAAGGACTAAATGAACATCCCCTTCTGGTTTGTTCATCCAAAATTAAAGGTGTTTTATTGAAATGACATGCCTACTGCATATTGATCTACAAGAGTTCCTGCAGAGAGAAGAGCATTATCTCTTGTTAAGCAGAGGTGAAATGTATGAACTGGAGCCCTAATCCTGCATTCAGACACCAGGAGAACAATGATGCTTTTCATGCCTTTGAAAGGAGGCTGACAACGTGGAAAAGTCTCTGCTGGGGGATCTGAAAGGCTCTTGCTGGTGAAATATTGGTTTATAGAGATTGTACTGTAACATACACCAACAGGTAAGCTAGAGCCACAATTCTTTGGTAGATACATACCAAATTTGTTCTTGTATTTTCTCTACTCTGCAATCCCATCCTCTCCCCTCTCATAACCTTGGATGAATAATGATATATTTTCCCATCATTTCCATAATTCCTCTCCTGGAAGGCTGCTCTAGCTATTAGAAAATTAAAAGTACCAGAAATGGAAAGGAGATAATTTATGGGGAACAGAAAGTAAAAGAGGAAAAATTCCCAGCACATTGTTTATAAATTATTTCAATATTTTTATTAATTGATCTATAAAGGTAGCATGGAATAATGAACATAGAGCCAGTCTTTCAAACATAAAGGTCAAGAACAAAGCCTACCTCTTGCACATATTGTTTATATAACTATCTATGATGCAATGCAAATGAGACTTGGATTGACTGTGGTAGAAAGAGTGTCTTCACAGGGAGTTCTCTATACCAACAAAATCATGAAAAAGCATCAAATCATCAGTCCAGTCCATGAATAATATATGAATGTGTGTTAATATTCATGTTTATCTATCTACCTATCTCACTATCTATTGATGGATACAAGGAGAAACAGAGAGAGACAGAGAGAAATAGAGAGACAGAGAGATAGAGAAACAGAGAGAGAGAGAAAGAGAGAGAAAGAGAGAAAGGAAGGGAAGAGATAAGGCAAGAGAGACACAGAAAAAGGTACAGAGATAGAGACATTGAAAAACAGAGATAGGAAAAGAGACAGAGGGACACGGACAGAGAAAAGAATAAAGAGGGAAAGAAAAAGACAGAGAGATTAGTGTAGTCAGAACACATCACATCTAATAAGATGAATATTTCACGGGTCTTCAGTTGAACTATAATTCCATCTACCTGTACTAGTTTTCCCCAAGAATTCGATTTTATGTCTTCATAATTGACTTATCAGAGATGAATGAAGTCAAGTTATAGCAGTGAACTCAGTGAAAGAAAACATTGCCTTTGGGTGAGGTAAATATAGACTAGCCTTTAATACTTTCCTGAATTCATGGCAAAGAACCCATATAAATGAATCCCAGATAGCTTACAGGGACTTAAATATGAAATAGAAGCTTGCTAACTGAGAATAATACTAATGTAATGTATAAAACGTCACACATCAATGTTAAAAATTCAAGAAAAAAGGACTTTCCTCCATTAAAAATATAATCATAAACAAGACTAATTTGCATTGCTATTTTATTTGCACTCATATAGTAAGCTAATAGTTAAGGGGAAGTTAAAAGATGACAGTTGCTGCCCTCCAGTTATTTGTGGAAAGATAAATACAAGAACAAGTTGGGGAAAAAAGTAAACCTACATATTAGAAGAGAAGAAATATTCATTAAACTAGCATGCATTAAGAATTGAGTAGTAGCTAGGTGGCGCGGTAGATATAGTTCTGGGCTTGGAACCAGGAAGACATCTTCCTGAGTTCAAATCTGGTCCCAGACACTCACTTAGCTATGTGCTAGCTATGGGATTATGGGAGTCACTTAACCTTGTTTGTTAAAAAAAAAAAACTGCCTGGGATACAACTTTGGGACAGCTGGGTGGTTCAGTCAGATAGAGAGCCAGGCCTAGAGATAGGAAGTCCTGGGTTCAACTAGCCCCCATTGCCTAGCTCTTACCAATCTTCTGCCCTGGAAAAATATATAATATTGATTCTAACATGGAAGGTAAGGATTAAAAATAATGAATTTAGGGTAAGATGAGGATATTACTAGGTACTGGAACAGATACACAGTTAAACAATAATAGGATCGTGTCCCCTAAGAGTCAGAGCTAGAAGTGAGGCTCAGAGGGTTTTTAGTCCAATCCCCTCATTTTGCATATAGAAAAAATAACTCTCAGAGGTTAAATGCTTTGCCCTCTCTCACACCCAGGATTTGATCCCAGATGAAATGACTGAAAATCCAACATTCTAATAACAACAAATAATATTTATGTAGTGTTTAAAGTTTTAAAAATTATTTCCTCACAGCATCCCCATCAGGGAGAATATATCATGCTCTCTATTTTATAGAGAATGTGATTCAGAGAAAGTAAATGGAGTGGTCAGAACAAGATAGGGCTCCTGTTTTACAGAAATTAGAGCAGGCTACATTTGGAGCTCTCAAATACATCACTAGGGTCATAGGGGTGGAGATGCACCATTTATTAACATAGCCCAGGCTGTATCTGAATAGGCTCATCATCAGAGACTCACCTTTATGGGAATACTTTGTCATTCTTCTGGGAAAAGTACCAAATACACTTCACAAGAAACCCAGGAAAGAAAACTTGGGCAAAATACATTGGGACCCCAACTACCTTGGGTAGCTTCAGAGGTCATCCCAGATAAGCTTAGCACATAGAAACATATCCCTATCTAAGAAATGCCCTGCCAAATCCATACAGGATAACCAAATGATGGCTACAACCTCATGAGCTCTGGATATTTTAATGACTCTACTTCAAAATTAAAAAAAAAAGAAGCCTTATCTATCTAAATTCATCAGAGTTGTAGCCAGTCCAATAATAGTGGTCATGGCTATTAACCCTCCTAAAAATTCTCAACATGTGGCCAAAGTGGTAAAAAAAAAATCAAAAGTTATCCAGCATAATTCACTTTGATTCCATGGATAACTGTAGCCAGAGACTCAATTGATTAATTGTTCTAAAACAGGAATTCTTAACCTGGAGGTTATGGATCCAAAAATATTCCCTAAATAGATCCCACAGATTCTATGAATTTTTTTCAAAATTTTGATGACTTGCTTTCAATTCTAATCCTCTATAGTTTATGTATTTTAAAGCACTCGGAGATGAAATCCACAGGCTTTACTAGAGAACCAACAGGTCCATGAAACACAATGCTAATAACCCCCAGACTAGAAGGAGCACCGATTTATGCCATCAGTAGATGCCGACATATGTTGAAAGAATCCTTACTAGATCAGGATCTGGAGGACTTCTGCAAAGTTGAAAGGTAACATTCCATGACCTCATGCACGCTCCAATTCCTTTCGCTGGTCCACTTCTCAGAGTAGCAATTTACTAAGTGGTCCCCTAGTGACTTTGGAAAACATTCCAAATTACTTCCTTGAGTGATGGTGAACAGCTAAAGCCCAGCTCCCAAGTCCCGTTGTTTGTGAAGGACTTACACCAGAGGATTGCAGTTTTAAGGAATATGACAGCTGCTTTCACTAAACAGTCGGACATAATCTAGAAGTTGTCACTGTGATGACAAAATCCAGAGAGGCTGTCACAAAGTCACCGGCTTCTGCTTTCATGTTAAAATCTCTCCATGTCTATTAAAGAAGCCCAATTTTTCCATATGATCTGCTTCCTGCAAACTCTGCTGTCTGCCCTGACTAGTCTCTGTTTAAAGGGTTCTAATTCTTACTCTTACCCATTTTTCCACCTGTCCTCACCTACTACTCTGGAGTTCCTCTTTGCCAATCATTCTTTTCAAATCCATTTACAATGAAAAATCCATTCATTAAACTTTAGTTCCTCATTACCACCACTCTTGTTCTTGTTCTTCCCACTCTTCTTTAACACCAGCTATGCTATTCTTGCATTTTCCTATTTCTTGCTTAGACAAATTAATGAAGAAGAATTTATTAAAGGCATATTATGTGTAAAACGTAAATACATTTATTGCTATTTGCAGTTTTTCCTGCTTCTTTAATCTTTTTCACTGAGAATTAAACCCCTTATTTATTTGTTTTCTTTTTTTAAAATAGAAAAATTCCAGGCACTACTACAGATCTCTTTTGATCAAAAGTACTTCTCTTTTAAAAGCAAATTACAGAGAGAAGCTAGGTGCCTTAGTGGATAGAGAGCCAGGATTAGAAATGGGTTGAGTCTGGCTTCAAATATTTCCTAGATGTGTGACCCTGGGCAAGTCATTAAACCCCCATTGCCTAGCCCTTACTGTTTTTCTGCCTTGGAACACAGTATTAATGGGTTTTTTTTTCCTTACCAATATCACTGTACTCCTTATACTCTCTGAATTTGCTATCTCCTCTACAGAAGTAAATCTGTTAGGAAAGTTGAATGCAAATAAGTAGAAGGAGAACAATAAGGAACATATAAATGATTTCTGCAATTGCTTGTGAAATGGTGTTTTGGCCTGGAGAATCTGTTCTTTCTAAATAGCTGACTCTACTAATAATGTAGGTGGTGCAATGAATAGAGCATCAAGCCTGTAGTCAGAAGACTGATCTTCCTGAGCTCAAATCTGACTTACCATCCATGTCACTCTGAGCAAGTCAACCAATCCTGTTTGCCTCAGTTTTCACATTTGAAAAATAAATTGGAGAAGGAAACGGCAAACTATTCCAGTATCTTCTCTAAGAAAACCCCAAATGAATGTTCATGAAGAATCAGACATGGCTGAAAAATGACTGAACAACTAGAGATTCATTTCATCATTTGTGAGACTGTCATTCTCTATGAAAGGAAATAACCCTAAGTTATGGAGATCCAATGAGATAACAACATGTTTAACATCTGCAAATGTTAATGTGATTGTTATTGTTATTATGTAGTATGGAGTATTCAGTAGACCTGATCTAGTGGAACTAGATTCAACTACTGTCCCTGATATTTATTGGCTCTGTGAGCTTAAACATTTAGGTAGTACAGTAGACAGAAGGCTGAAGCACACATTTAAGAGGGAAGATGTGTTTTATTTTTTTTAATTAAATTTTAACAATTTAAAATTTAAAAGTAAATTATGTTTTTAAATCAATATGCTTCTCAAGACTAACAGACTTTGGGGGAGGCAGAGTCAAGATGGCGGCTTAGAAGCAGCAAAAGTTCAGACCTCTGAAAACCCTTCCTTACCAATCACAAACTGAATGCTCCTAGGGGACTGAAATTCAAACTTAGCAATGGGACAGAGGCAGGGAACCCTCCTTCTGGACTCAATTCAAAAGGTAAGATCCCAAAAAGCCAGAATCAGAGAACACTATGGTCTAAGGGAAAGGCAGAAGGAATGTCCCAGGGCCCCTCACCCGCAACCCAGAGCGCGGAGCCCCCAGCAGCAGCAGGAACCTCTGGGCGGGCAAAGGTGCTGGTTTGGAGGGTGTACCTTGAGAGCAACCTGGGCCAAGCTCAAAGAGTCCAACACAGGCAGCAGGGAAGCAGCCAGAGAGAGACCAAAGATCCTGAAGCCCCATGGCTGGGTCCCTCCATCTGGCTCCAGTCTCACCAGAGGTTTTTGCCTCGGTGCACATCCAGACCAACCAAGTTGTACCTAATGCCATCAGGAATCATTAGAACTCAGGAAGGACAGGACTCCTCCCCCGCTAGAGTGGAGGGCTTCCCTCAAGGACAGGAACCTCTGGGCAGGCAAAGGCACTAGTGTACCTTGCATACAGTGCTGTGCCAGGCTCAGAGTATGGAATGAAGGCACCAGAGAAGCAGCTGGAGAATTGGAGAGGGCCTGAGCAGCTGAGACCTTCCATTTGGCTACAGGCTTCCAGGAGTCTTTGGCCTCAGAGCACATACAGCCCAACCAAGTTGAACTTAATCCAATCAAAAGCCTCCAGAGGACAGGGAAGCCAATATTCCTCCCCCAGAGACTGTACCAAGAGATTTGACAAAGCTCCAAGAGAGGAGACTGACAGCCACAAAACCAAAAAAAAAAATGAGAGGAACAAGAGAACAGACAAATATGGGAAGCAAAGAAGGGGTAAACACAAGCAAACAACAGAAAAATAAGAAAGAAATTACAATAGACAGCTTCTGTACAGGGAACGAGCAAAGAGCGAATGAAACCGAGGGGGAGGCATCAGCAAAGGAAAACTCAGGATTCCCAGCAAATTGGACACAGGCTTTGGAAGAACTTAAAATGCAATTAAAAACACAATTAAGAGAGGCTGAAGACAATTGGGAAAAAACTTAAAAACTAAGATAAATCATCTGGAAACAGAAAATAGTATCTTGAAAGCCAAAATCACCCAGCTGGAAAATGACGCAAAGGAGATGAAAGATGAAGTGAAGAGGATGAAAGATGACCTCCAAAGAAAATCAGACCAGAAGGAAAAGGATGACCAAAAAGCCAGGGATGAAATCCAGTCTTTAAGAACCAGAATACAATAACTAGAATTAAGTGACCTCACAAGGCATCAAAACACTATAAAACAAAACCAAAAGACTAAAAAAATTGAGGAAAATATAAAGCATCTCATTCACAAAACAGGATTTAGAAAATTGTTCAAGGGGAGGCAATTTAAGAATCATTGGTCTACCAGAAGACCATGACAAAAGAAAAATACTGGACATCATGCTTCAGAAAATCATTAAGGAAAATTGCCCCACTATCCTAGAACAAGAGGGGAAAATGGAGATTGAAAGAATCCACAGATCACCTACTGTACTGATCCCCAACTGACAACACCCAGGAATGTTATAGCCACATTCAAGAACTATCAGACCAAAGAAAAAATATTACAAGCTGCCAAGAAGTCATTTAGATACCATGGAACCACAGTGAGGATAATGCAGGACTTGGCTGCATCCACACTGAAAAACCAAAAGGCATGGAATATGATATTCTGGAAAGCAAAGGAACTAGGTCTACAATCAAGAATCAACTACCCAGAAAAACTGACTATATTCTTACAGGTGAAAGTATGGTCATTCAACGAAATAGAAGAATTACAAGAATTCATGAAGAAAAGACCAGACCTGAACAGAAAATTTGATGTCCAAGCACAGAACTAAAGAGAATCATCAAAAGGTAATTAAAAAGAGGGAAAAAAGAAAAGCAAAACAAAACAAAAAAAAATTTTAAGAGACTCAATAAGTTAAAATTATATGTATCCCTATAAGAAAAGACGTCACTGGTAACTCTTAAAAATTGTTGTTATTACCTGGGCAGCCAAAAGAAGTACACTTAGAGGGAACAATGACAATCTGTATAGGATGAAAGGACAAGACATGAATAGGTATATAGATATATGCATACATAAATACATACACATGTGTATGCATATATATATATATGTGTGTGTGTATATATGCATATATATATATATATATATAAATAACTAGATCTAAAATAGGTTAATATTAAAAGAAATGGGAAAAGAAACAAATATGGGTAAATTTAGGTCACAAAGAAGCTCATGGTGGGAGGGGGGAGAACATGATACACTGGAAGGGTAAAGAGGTTGGCAATAGTAATACTCAACTCTTACATGCTTTGAAATTGACCCAAAGAGGGAAGAACAATCCAATCCATTGGGGCAGAGAATAGATTTGCGCCCTATAGGGGAGTAGAAGGGTACCAAAGGTCTGGTGGGGAGGGAAGCAGTAGAAGGGACAGAGGGAGTGGGGGGTTAATTTTAGAAAGACTACAGGGAATATTAGGGGGGATAAGAAGAGAGGGGGTTGAAAGGGAAGTAAAATAAGGGTGGGAACTAGAGAGATTGATTAAAAAGAAACATTGGTGTAGAAGGAAATAGTGAAAGAAGAAAAGGCAGGAACAGGAGTAGAAATTAAAATGCTAGATAATATACAGCTAGTAATCATAACTCTGAATGTGAATGGAATGAACGCACCCATAAAACGCAAGCAAATAGCAGAGTGGATTAGAATCCAAAACCCTACTGTATGCTGTCTACAAGAAACATACATCAGGAAGGTAGAGACGCATAGGGTGAAACTAAGAGGATGAAGCCAAATTTATATTGGGCATCAACTGAAAAAAGAAGGTAGGAGTCACAATCATGATATCCGACAAAGCCAAATTAAAAATAATTCTAGTTAAAAGATATAGGGAAGGTAATTACATCCTGATAAAAGGCAGTATAGACAATGAGGAAATATCTGTACTCAACATGTATGCACCAAATGGCATAGCATCCAAATTTCTAAAGGAGAAACTAGAGGAGCTCAAGGATGAAATAGATAGAAAAACTATACTAGTAGGAGCCCTGAAAATTCCTCTATCTGAACTAGATAAATCAAACCAAAAAATAACTAAGAAAGAGTTAAGAGAAGTGAATGAAATCTTAGAAAAATTAGAGTTAGTATATATGTGGAGAAAAATAGGAACAAAAGAGAATATACCTTCTTTTTAGCAGCACATGGTACATTCACAAAAACTGACCATGTATTAGGGCATAAAAACATTGCAAACAAGTGCAAAAGAGTAGAAATAATAAATGCAACTTTCTCAGATTACAATGCAATGAAAATAATAATTAGTAATGGATCATGGAAAGGTAAATCAAAAATTAATTGGAAATTAAACAATATGATTCTCCAAAGCCAGTTAGTTAAAGAAGAAATTATAGAAACAACTAATAACTCCATTGAAGAAAATGAAAATGATGAGACATCCTTTCAAAACCTATGGCATGCAGCCAAAGCAGTACTCAGGGGGAAATTTATATCCTTGAGTTCCTATATTAACAAATTAGGGAGGGCAGAGGTCAATGAATTGGGCATGCAAATTAAAAAATTAGAAAGCAAACAAATTAAAAATCCTCAGATCCTAAAAATCAAAGGAGAAATTAATAAAATTGAAAGTCAAAGAAACATTGATTTAATAAATAAGACTAGAAGCTGGTACTTTGAAAAAACAAATAAAATAGACAAAGTACTAGTCAGTCTAATTAAAAAAAGGAAAGAAAAAAAAACAAATTGACAATATCCAAGATAAAAAATGAGACCTCCTCTAATGAAGAGGAAATTAAGGCAATCATTAAAAACGACTATGCCCAATTATATGGCAACAAATATGGCAATCTAGGTGATATGGATGAATACTTACAAAAATAAAAATTGCCTAGACTAAAAGAGGAAGAAATAAATTACCTAAACAACCCCATATCAGAAAAAGAAATTGAACAAGCCATCAAAGAAGTCCCTAAGAAAAAATACCCAGAAAAATTCACAAATGAATTCTATCAAACATTCAAAGAACAACTAATTCCCATATTAAACAAACTATTTGACAGAATAAGCCAAGAAGGAGTTCTACCAAATTCATTTTATGACACAAACATGGTGCTGACCAGGCAGGTCAAAAACAGAGAAAGAAAATTACAGACCAATATTCTAAATGAACATAGATGCAAAAATATTAAATAGGATACTACCAAAAAGAATCCAGCAAGTGATCACAAGGGCCATTCACTATGATCAAGTAGGATTCATACCAGGAATGCAAGGATGGTTCAATATTAGGAAAACCATCCACATAATTGACCATATCAACAAGCAAAACAACAAAAATCACATGATTATCTCAATAGACACAGAAAAAGCCTTTGACAAAATACAACACTCATTCCTATTAAATACACTAGAAAGTAAAAGAATAGAAGGGTCATTCCTAAAAATAATAAACAATATTTATCTAAAACCATCAGTCAATGTCATCTGCAATGTGGATAAACTAAAAGCCTTCCCAATAAGATCAGGAGTGAAACAATGATTCCCATTATCACCTCTATTATTTAACATTGTACTAGAAACACTAGCAGTAGCAATTAGAGAAGAAAAAGAAATTGAAGGTATTAAAATTGGCAATGAGGAGACTAAGCTATCACTCTTTGTGGATGATATGATGATTTCCTTAAAGAATTCTAGAGAATCAACCAAAAAATTACTCAAAATAATCAACAACTTTAGCAAAGTTGCAGGATACAAAATAAACCCGCATAAGTCATCAGTATTTCTATATATCTCTAACCCATTTCAGCAGCAAGAATTAGAAAGAGAAATCCCATTCAAAATCACCTTAGACAAAATAAAATACCTAGGAATCTATCTGCCAAGAAAAACACAGGAACTATATGAGCAAAACTACAAAACAATCTCCACACAGTTAAAACTAGATCTAAACAATTGGAAAAACATTGATTGCTCATGGGTGGGACAAGCTAACATAATAAAAAATGACCATCCAACCCAAATTAATTTACTTATTTAGTGCCATACCCATTGAACTACCAAAAAACTTCTTTACTGAATTACTGAATTAGAAAAAAATATAACTAAGTTCATTTCGAAGAACAAAAGATCAAGGATATCCAGGGACATCATGAAAAAAAAATGCGAAGGAAGGAGGTACTTGCAGTCCCAGATCTCAAACTATACTATAAAGCAGTGGCCATCAAAACTATTTGGTACTGGCTAAGAGACAGAAATGATGATCAGTGGAAAAGACTTGGGGTAAATGACATTAGCAAGACAGTCTATGAGAAACCCAAAGATCCCAGCTTTTGGGACAAAATCCACTATTTCATAAAAACTGCTGGGAAAATTGGAGGACAGTGTGGGAAAGATTATATTTAGATCAACACCTCACACCCTACACCAAGATAAATTCAAAATGGGTGAATGACTTGAACATAAAGAAGGAAACTATAAGAAAATTAGGCGAACACAGAATAGTATACATGTCAGACCTTTGGGAAGGGAAAGACTTTAAAACCAAGCAAGACTTAGAAAGAGTCACAAAATGTAAAATAAATTATGTTGACTAAATCAAATTAAAAAGGTTTTGTACAAACAAAACCAATGTAACTTAAATCAGAAGGGAAGCAACAAATTGGGAAACAATCTGCATAAAAACCTCTAACAAAGGTCTAATTACTCAAATTTACAGAGCTAAATCAATTGTACAAAAAAATCAAGCTATTCTCCAATTGATAAATGGGCAAGGGACGTGGATAGGCAGTTCTCAGATAAAGAAATCAAAACTATTAATAAGCACATGAAAAAGTGCTCTAAATCTCTTATAATCAGAGAGATGCAAATCAAACAACTCTGAGGTATCATCTCACACCTAGAAGATTGGTTAACATGACAGCATAGAAAATAATGAATGCTGGAGGGGATGTGGCAAAGTGGGGACATTAATTCATTGCTGGTGGAATTGTGAATTGATCCAACCATTCTGGAGGGCAATTTGGAACTATGCCCAAAGGGCACTAAAAGACTGTCTGCCCTTGACTTGTACAAAAATATTCATAGCTGTGCTCTTTGTGGTGGCAAAAAATTGGAAAATGAGGGGATGCCCTTAAGTTGGGGAATGGCTGAACAAATTGTGGTATATGTTGGTGATGGAATACTATTGTGCTAAAAGGAATAATAAAGTGGAGGAATTCCATGGAGACTGGAGTAACTTCCAGGAAGTGATGCAGAGTGAAAGGAACAGAACCAGGAAAACATTGTACACAGAGACTGATACACTGTGGTACAATCGAACGTAGTGGACTTTTCCGTTAGTGTCAATGCAATGTCCCTGAACAATCTGCAGGGATCTAGGAGAAAAAACACTATCCACAAGCAGAGGATAAACTGTGGGAGTAAAAACACCAAAGAAAAGCAACTGCTTGAGTACAGGGGTTGAGGGGATATGATTGAGGAGAGACTCTAAATGAATACCCTAATGCAAATAGCAACAACATGGAAATGGGTTCCAATCAAGAACACATGTGATACCCAGTGGAATCACGTGTTGGCTATAGGAGGGGTGATGGGAGGGAGGGAGGAAAAGAAAATGATCTTTGTTTCTAATGAATAATGTTTGAAAATGACCAAATAAAATAATGTTTAAAAGGAAAAAAAAAGACTAACAGACTTTGCTAAACATTTTTTCTTCAAATATCTGAGATATCATTGACTTGGATTCCTTCTATTGACATAACTCAGAACACCACAGCCCTTAGGACTTTGTAAGTTTAATACACTTTGAGAGCTGAAGTAGTAGAGAATTGATCAACAAGCAACCTATTTGGTTAGGAACTTGCTCTGCTTTCACTGAGCTTGTCCTTAAATGAAAAACATTAGAAACATGAGTAGCTAGTAAAATTTTCAAAAATAGAAAGTCATTTGAATGAGCTATTTTAGAGGAAGAAATTAAAGCTATTAATTGCCATGAAAAATACTCTAGATCACTAATAATTAGAGAAATATGTGTCCAAATATCTCTGAGGTTCCAAACCACACCTATTATTTTGTCAAAGATGACAGAAAAGGAAAATGAAATATGCTGGAAGAAATGTGGGGAAATAGGCATAATATTGCATTCTTGATGGAGTTGTGAAGTGGTGTAATAATTCTGAGGAGCCATTTGCAACTTTGCCCAAATGGCTATAAAACTGTATATGCTTTGACTAATTGATACCACTAGTAGGTCTATATCCCAAGGAGATTAAAGAAAAATGGAAAAGACCCATATGTACAAAAATATGTGGTATATAATTATGACAGATATAAGAAGTACTATAAGAAATGATGAAAAGGAAAGTTTCACAAAAGCCAAGGAAGACTTAAATGAACTGATGTAAAATGGCATGAGTAGAAATAGGGGAATAATCCAAGCAATTACAGCAATATTGGAAGGATAATCAACTATGAAGGGCTTAAGAATTCTGATCAATACAATAATCAAACAAATCTAAAGCTCTTGATATAAAATGTATTTACCTCCTGGTAGATAATTGATAGAACCAGAGTACAGAATGAAACCTAATTTTTTGTTAATTTTTCTCACTTTGAGGGGAAACATGATTAAGGTGGCAATCTTTTTAAATGACTTTGTATAATGGGTATTTTATCTTCTCAATGAGTATTAGAGGGGTGTAGGGAGGGAGAGAATTTAGAACTGAACTTTTTTAATCTTAAAAAGAAAGAAATATGGTCCATTTCCATGCCTATATTTGAATACCGTCCAGTTTTGTTAGACCTAGATGTGAGACCTTGAGAAATTCACTTTTTAAATCAACATTTTTAGAATTATAAAACATTTCTTTTCCTTTTTTCCACTTATTCCTGACTCAGAAAAAATAATACCTTTATAGCAAAAAAGCCTTTACAAAATGTTTCTCAGAAAATTCATTTAACAGTAATTCCTAACTAAGATATTTCATTTGTAAAATGAGATGAGACTTAATGGCATCCAATATCCCTTCAAACTCTTTAATCTTATAATCTTACCTGCAGGCATAGACTTTGAAAATTCAGGTTTGCTTTCAACTCAATTAAATTAAATTCAATAGACATTTATTAAGCACTTACTATATGCCAGGCACTGTGGTAAGTGCTAAGCATGAAATTAAGAAAAAGAACAGCAGTCCTTGCCCTCAAAGGGCCTATGTATAATACAGGAGAGAACAGACAAAAGGAAGCTAGAAAGGGATGGGGGGTCAGCTGGGTATCTCAGTGAATTGAGAGTCAGACCTAGAAATAGGAGGTCCTAGGTTCCAATCTGACCTCAGACACTTCCTACCTGTGTGACCCTGGGCAAGTCACTTGACCCCCATTGCCTAGCCCTTACCACTCTTCAGCCTTGGAGCAAATACACAGTATTGACTGCAAGATGGAAGATAAGGATTTAAAAAAAAAGAAAGGGATGGGGGACACAACAGGGTGGCTGCCACCAGAGCATCTTTATCTGTGGAGCTGAAACTAAGCAGAGTTATAGATGGAAAGTGGACTGAACTGGAAATACAATTCCTGCCTTGAAAGCAAATTTTGGGAGGAGTGAAGTGCCCCACCACTGAGTCCACCAATCAGAAGAGAGAGAAAATTGAGGGAGAGAGGGTAAATAATCAGCTTATCCTGGAAGAAAATTCTTGTTTTGTAGAATTAGAAATGAAAGATTTCTATCTGAATGGTATTTTAATGAAATTCTCCTAATACTAACTCCTGCCAATGGAAATAGTAAAGACAGCTAGAAATTGCATGAGGACTAAGAAGGAAGTAATTTTTATTAAATAAGCAAGATTTTAAAATACTTAATTGTTTTAATCATTATGCAGTTATTTAATTTAATTATTAATTTAATTTCATTCATAGCAATATATTTGTTGATTGAAAAAATACATTAAAATACATAAAAACCAAAACCAGAATTAAAAAAAAAGTCATTCAACACAATTCAGGTGCCTAGATCCTGTGCTTAGTACTTTATCAAGAAAATAGTAGTCCACAGTGCACATGGCCAAGTCTTGAACAACAGATGTCAATTCAAGTAATATTAATAATTACAATTTATTTTCATCAGAAAGGATCAACCTCATCAATTCACAAGACCCCACCCATCCTTTTACCTTACCCCCAATGTTTTAATGGAATTGCAGCCCTTAAGATTTGATTATGAAGCCCATCATCACCCCATTTATTCATGGAGTGATCTAACAAGAAGTGGAAAACATGGAGAAAAATCAAAGGACACTGGACTTAGAGAAAGAAAGCTCATGTTTACATCATGCCCCTGATGTTTACTATCCTTATATTCTTAGGCAAGCCATTTACTTACCCTGAGCCTTAGTTTTCTCATCAGGAAAATGACAGGGTTAGAAGGAGTGGGCTCTGGTCCTTTCTTGATCTAATCATAGTTTTAAAGATGGAAGAGACTTTTAGGGTCCTTTCATCCAATTTACAAATGAGAAAACTTAGAACCAGAGACTTTAGGAGCTTTGTCCAGGATCAGATAGACAGTGTCAAAGCCACTGCATACAGATATCTGAAAGCATAGGAGCCACCATATTATAGATCCTGTGCCTCCAAAGAGAGCACTCTACCCATTCTAATCATCTGCATATTTATACCATAGCTTACAATCAAATTTAGGAGAAAGGTGAATCAAATGAAGAGTGTTAAGGAAAAGTTTACTTCAGCAATGGGTCCAAACTTCTGAATAATAAGTGGGAAATACAATATAAAAGGACTCTGTCTGCTGTGGTTGGCTCCTAGACTCTTGTATGGCAGCATGGTGCAATGCTTGGTGGATTTGCAGACAGAGAAAATGGATTCAAAATTGGCTCTGTGACTTCAGCTTTTTGGCAAGTCAATTCTTCTTTCTGGGCATCAATTTATATGAAAAATCAAGAGCTTTGATGAGATGAACTCTACGGTGCCACTTGGCTTGATATGTGTAAGCCTACAAAGACATATTCCCTGCACTAAATAGAATGAAATAGAAATAAAGATAAAAAAGAATGCAATAAAATGAAGGATAGCAACAGACCTTTGATTTTTTTTTTTGCCGAGACCCTGGCATGGTTAACATTGTCCCCTCTTTCTAGCCTTTATTTATCAAGGAAATCTCAATTCCCCCCAAAATATGGTTCTTACATTGACTTGAGTATAAGTACTGAGAAACTCCTCCCCACATTACCAATAAGCCAACATTTGTTCTTCCTTTAATTCACCAGGCCCTGGTGCTTTTGAGTACCAGGAGATATGATTAATCCTTTAGATTAAGAGACTATTAAAGAAATTCAATATCCTTGATGTCTAAACCCAATTTATTTTGAGGTTAATTTTTCTTGAATTTGAACATTAAAGTGTCTGCCCTCTGAAAAGAATGTGGCTTCATCGGTACAGAAAAAAAAAATAGCCTTCAAGAAAACTATCCATTTTTAAAGCATTTAGAAGTTTGTTTTATCAGTTACAATTTTATTATTATCTAAAATGTTTTTGGCATTAATTATCCTTTAAAAGTAATTTTTACATATGGAAATCAATGCACCTATTAAAATTAGGTAATATGTCTTACTATACATGAGTGCAGGGCTCATATATGAAATTGGAAAGTTTTCTTGCATTGAGACCATTGTGAAGATCTGATTGCATTGACTTATAATCAGTCAACTATGAATAAGACATAAAATAATGTTCCTGGAGAAAAGTATATAAGGAAAAATGAATTGTAAGCCCAGCACCTATAAACTATTTTTTCTAGTTAAATATGACCAGGCTTAAAAATCTAGTTACAGAGTCTTAAATATTGGTTCGTGTGCTCCTAAAGCCTATCAACATCCTTTTCTTCCTTCACAGAAAATCTTCATTAACTATAGACAGAGCCATAAATGAAATTACATTTAGGGAAAATTCATTTGGAAAAAAAGAAATATGTGAAGGATGAGAAATGAAAAAGATAATTCCACTTAGAGTACAGCCACACCAGGAAAGTACAGATTCACTAAAGATTTCCAGCCCTCACTACCCTGACCTGGGGAGTAAAGTAGACCTAAATGGGAGGTGCCGTGGCAATAGGATCTTGGTGTTGCTAGCCCGATAAAAGATATACCCTTTGCCTTTAGAAGTCCAAGTGATAAAGTATAAAGAAACATAGATGTATGACCTTCCAGGTGGTAAGTGCATCCCAGGGTCAGTTTCCTGGGACAAAGCCCCATGTCTCATATAGTTACAGCTTTGATACTAGGGTCAAGTTCCAATTCTGTTATAAATTTGCAATATAACCATAGATGAGTCACTTTACATTTCTGGACCTACCTCAGTTTGTTTCTCTCAAAAAAGATCTATATTGGTTCAGATTAATAATTTTCCTTCTACCCAAAAGGGTAGACATATTCTGTGAAGAACATGAGCTGGACCTTATGAAAAAAGACTTAGAGGTACTTGTCTTCCCCTGAAGGTGTTCCTAACTTTGTTTCTATGATTAGTAAGTTCAGGGGATTCAATGCAAATAGATGTGACATTTCATCAAAGTTGGAAGTGGTGAATTTCATAACCATCTGACCACTACTTGGTATATGCTGTATTTTTTCTTTTTTAATTAAATCTATTTTTTATTAACAAAATTCTATATTCTCTCCTCACCTCCACTCTATTGAAGAAAAAGAAAATCAAAACTCTGCTAACAATTTTTTTCCATGGTTTTCTTTTGGCTTCTTTGGAGTGACATGGATGGGAGTCCATTTTCCAGCTTACTCTTTTCCTTCTTTGGAGGGCCTTTCAAAGTCTTCCTTACTTTGTTTCGTATTGTCCACATCCCACCTATTTATGACACTCTTCAGTTCTACTTAGTCTGGTGGAATGACCTGATCCAACCTTAATTTACCCCCACTTCTACAAAATAGGATCATAAGTTCATGGATTTGGGGCTAGCTCCCTTATTTTACAGCTGAAGGAATTGTGCCTACAAAAGTCAATCAAAATTTTCCAAATTCATGCAGGTAATGAGTGGAAGAGATAGGCTGTGCACTTTAGTATTCTCTTGCCAATTATAAAGCCCGCCTATGTGCTACCACAATCATTAGTCTTATCATCAAAACAATTATCACCAACATAGATTTTTAAATTATCATATAGATCTAGATATACAATTTTGCCTTAAGAGCCATCTGATCCAAAATTGTCATTTTACAAATGAGGAGAATCAGTCCAGAGAGGACAATTACCTTGAGTAGAGTCAAATAAGCATAATTAAACTGACCATAGGTTACTTTCACAGCCTAGATCAAATAAATTGCCATGTAATTTGTAAATTTTCTTGTTTCTTAAAAAAACTATCATTCAGAATTTCTCAAATAGATTTAAAACTTCAATATAGAAAATGACACATACATTGATTCACAATCATCCTATTAAGCAGTCTTATTCAACTAATTTGGAAGAAAGTACTTTGTGGGGTGTTTTTTGATGGGGATCTTTCTGGTGCCCCAAAGAAAAATGTACCCATACAAATAAAAATTTTAAATGTAAATATGTATATCAAATTATCAAAGTAAATACAAAAATATAACTAGACAAATTCCATTTGGAAGATTTTCTATGGGCTTGACAAAGACATTTCCTTCAGTTTGTAAGCATTTCCTCATTAAATAGTTTCCACACTAAGTAGAAATACTTTCAGTCTTCCTTATATGACTTCTTGTTCCACTCTCAGAATATTAATATTTTAGCTATTTTAACAACCAGTGCAAAAGAAGTTCTGAGAGTTCTTCTTGGCTGGTATCCTTATGGTGATGAACACATAGGGAGGGAGAAGCTGCATTGGTGCTAAATGACAGAGTGATAGACTTGATGTCAAGAAGAAAAGATCTCAAATTTTGCCTCAGGTATTTAGTGCTTGTGCCATCACAAGAAAGTCACTCAGCACTCACCAGGAGGATGTTGGTGGTGCTGGTCTCTGGAATGATATACCTTTTCCATGTAGAGATCCATTAATAGTGTTATGGAAAAATAAGAAAGCATAGCCTCCTGAGAAGAAAGTTTCTCCTAGCTATCAATTTCCTATGATAAAGCTTCATCTACTACATGGTATTTATAGCTCTGGCACTGGATTATAATCCAATTCTGCTTTTCATGGGAAATTTAACCACAGCCAAGTCACTTTACTTATCTAGATGTGCCTCAGTTTCTTTCCCTGGAAAATGAACACAGAAGAAATCATAGATCTGACCCAAGAAAAGAACTGAAAGACACCAGAGAGATCATTTCATCCAAATCTCTGATTTATGAATGAGATAACTGGGAATTGAGAGCAATGCTCATAAAGTTGAAAACATTTATCTTAGGTTCTTAGAATCATAAATATGAGATGAAAGGGAGGGACCCCTGAGGTCATCTAATCCAAAGCCCTCATTTTGCAGATGAGGAAACTGAAGTCCATCCTAATGAAAACAAGTCACCTTTGCTATTATAATCCCATTGCTACAGTCATGTCTGAGAATTAAAACAAAATTGACCGCAAATGAATAGCCAGAGCTAATGTTTTCAAAGGGGAGGGGGGAAAGAGGAGAGAGTTGAAACTAAAAAATAAGGGGGAAATGGAAGCCTTTTTCCTTTGGGTAAGTGCTTGCTCGGATTGATCTTGGCCTAGCTTGGGGTGGAATGTCATTTTTCCTATTTGTTTTCTTTGGCAGAGGTCATCGATATCGTGTTTTGGTTCCAATCTGGGATACTGTGGAAGTACACTAATGTCTGATTATAAATTATGGAATCTCCACTCTGTTTTAGGGTGACAACTTGAGTGGAATAAATAGTTAAAATGGACCATTGGTTTTTTGTAGATAGAGGTAATAATTTCACACTGGCTGAAGGTAATGGCAGTATGGAGAAAAATTATATTTTTGGTGACTGTTCTATTGGGATGGATGGGTAATGTTTAAAGCTTAATAGGACTCATGTAATTTCTCTATACTGTCTGTCCAGATGAAGATGTCATAAATAGATGAACGTTGAGTCAACACATGACTCATTTTCTCACAGAACACCCGAGATTGCTGTGTTTCAAAAAAAACAAAAAAGATGATGATGTAGACAGTTTATAAGAACCTTTGTCCAGTGATTCATTTTACACCTCATAGATGAATAGATTCTATTTGCCTCTAAAGTATGGATCAAGCAATTTGGCAAGCTGAATTCTTCTTTGTCAGATATTTAATTTATTTGACTCACTCCGGAAGATGGTAGAATCCATTCTGAGTCTATTTGATTATAGCAATATTTGGGAGTCTTTCTTGTTGGTGTTGGTGTTATAACTGATTTTTTCCCACTGAAAAGAGAATAAGCATTGTAATTGACAAGAGACTATAGCAGGATCTATTTTAGAAAGCGGATTTGTGACGGGATCTACATAATAATCAGAACATTTTTCCCCATGCTCAATTAACCAGATCTTTTCTCTACATTTTAATGTCAAACATTTGGACATTTGGAAACATTTTAAACATATTACCAGATTACTTATAGTTTTCATTTTTTACTAGATGCGGGTAATGGAAAAACCCAGCTATAGAAGATGCAGAATGAGAAAGGTCTGAGTAATGCAGTTCCAATATCTGGATAATCTGGTTGAGTTTTTTCTCCTCTTTTCTTTGATATGCTTTGGTGTTTCAGCGTATGGTGGAAGAATAGAAAAATGCCCTTTTCTGGTAGGGATTGTGCTTTGCTTCTACAAATTGCTCTGCTGTGTTAAGGCTTCTTTTTGACAAAATAGCTAAGGTTTCTAGAACCCCAAAGCTTTCAAGCTGTTCCATCTATTTGAATATTAATCTTACTTGGGGGTTTTCTGCTCATGCTGGATTAGATAACATGGTGAATGAATTTGAAAAGAATAAATCCAGAACTCATTTACATTAATGCTTTCAATTTCCTAGGAATGTTTTCTCTGTTAATTATTAGATAGCCTATGGTAAGCTAGTTATCAATTAATTGCTGGAAAATAGCAATATGTGTGTTATAACCTCAGTCTTTAATTGGCTACAACTTTGCTTCCTCATTAATTACTAACCTAATTGTTTAAATAGGCAAGCCTATTATATGAGAAATGTTTGGGGGAAATTATTTAATGAAATATAAATTTAATTTAAAATTATGAATAAATATTTTCCTCATAAAAATAACCTATTTAAAGTTTTAAAAACTAGGGTGATTGAACAATCTGCCTAGAAGTACTTCACCTCAAATAGATCAGACTTTAATTTGCCAAGAAATGTTTTCCTTTTGAATTCTTTGGTATGCAATCCTTCTTTATTTATCCAATCATTATTGAAGAATGAGATGTTTCACATGAGTATATTTTCCAGATAACTGAAGCTTGACCCCCTCAAATATACAGACTTTTAAAAGATTTTATTCTAATCTAAGGAGATCTACTGTAATGATTTTATGATCTCATTAACATGGCATTCCCTCCAATGACATAAAATATAACTCATCCTGCCTGTCCATCCTGCAGAATCTAATCTGTTATCTCCTTTAAATCCTCCACAGGGGCATACCTAACATGCTGAGTCACCTTCTTATCTCCTTTTAACATTGTGTAGATATCAGTTGAACATGTAGACTATTATTCATCCCTTATGTATTACTTCTGTTCATCAATCTACTTTTTCCTGATGATGATTCTTGAAAAAATATGGTCTTACCTTCTTAAAAAGGAGAAACTGAGCCTAAAAAAGTTTTCTCAAGCACTTGGAGTCATTACTGGAAGCAACAATGGTGGAGTTGCTCCCTAATACAATTCTGTCATTTTTAGTTTTTCTATCTCCTTTCTTGATGTCAGCCTGTCAACAGCACCCTCTCCAGATGCCATTGTGCCCACCTCTAACAGCTCCCAATGAACAAATAAATGGAAGCTGTCATGTTGGTGGTTATGAGCACTATGTCAATGACAAATCCCTAAAAAATAAATGCTCTCCTTTTTCCCCTGGAGATAGATCTAAGCCTACTAGTTAAGCAAGGAGCAATTCCCACATGGGGGCAATCATGGGAAAGTTACAAAATTCATTTTCTAAAACTTCTCAAAGTACAAGTTCAGATATCAATGGACCGTTTTCATGAAGTAAGAGGCTAGACCTTCTAACATTAAGTTTCTAAAGACAGAAACTTTTCCCTCATCTTGGGAAAATACATGGAGATTATCTATCTAATGAGCACACAAAATTTTATAGGACCATAGTGTCATAAATCTAGAAGTGATCTTTTATACCATCTAATACAATTGCCTAACTTTACAGATGAGGAAATTGAGTCTCAAAGAGGTCAAGTGACTCACTTATGATCATACAGATAGGAAGTGTCAGACATATTTTCCCAAGTCTGCCCAATTCTATATCTATCCTTTTCACCACTCCCAGACCATTTATCCAATTTTAATCCAATTCTAGCTTAAAAACATATCTTAGAAAATTAGCAAAGACTAGAAAAGAATGGAATTAAATGAGAAACTAATGAGAAGCTAGAAGAAATGTTGCCAAGAAATGGGAAGATAATGATATATAGGCACAGGGGGCCAAGATACAAATCTGCCATTTCGATTTGAGATCATAATCAGAATATTAGATTAGATTAAGAAAGCTATGCAAAAGAGCTTTTAGCAGGTCCTTCATTTATTCAAAAATATTTATTGAGTCTTCAGGGCCAAGACTATAAAGTTTAATATACTTGTGATTTAAACTCCTTAAAATTTTCCTCCACCCTGTCTTTCTAGATTGATTGAATATTATTCCTTTCCATACAGTATATGATTCAGTGATACTGGGAATTTTTTGTTTTTCCTCACACACTACATATAATCTCTTTCTCCATATCCTTATACTCCTCCTTTATGTCCAAATCTTAAAATATATAGTTTACTTTAGATGTCACTTAAGGCACCTTTTGTAGTAAAGTATTTCTGATCCACTGAGCTACTAGTGTCCCATCTTCAGACTGCTTCAAAATTACCAACTATATACTTTGCTTATGCTTTTGGATACGTATATGTGTGCATTCTCTCTTATGAAATTTCCTCTTATGAAATAAAATTTCTTTGATGGTAAGGACTGTTTCATTTTTTTTTGTATTCCCGACATCTAACATAGTACCTAGTAGATAATAGGCACTAAATAAATGTGTGGTAATTCATTAATTGACCTATAAGAGTAGATATCTACATTTTACAAGCAAGAGAACATAAAATAATATTGAGAAGACAACAATCAGAAAACCTGTAGGAAATGCTACTTGCAGCATATAAAACTAGAGACTCAATTTTCTACTTTCATTTATGTGTTGTCTTCCTCCATTACAATGTAAGCCTTTGAGGGTTGGGTCTATAATTTTTTCCCCTGTATTTGCAATTCCCAGAGCTTAGCTTACAGTTTCTGGCACAGAGTAAGTGCTTAGCAAATCCTCTATCTGTCTTATATGTCTATCTAACTAGAAGGTAGAGACAAGAAGAGAGTGTTTCCAGATAGGGACAATCATTTGTGCATAGGTGATTGGTTGTCATCTCTAGGAAACAACTACCAGGATACACTAATATGAATGGACAGTTCATAAAGAAAAGTATTATAAAGTAAGGCCAAGAAGGTAGAGAGGAGCCATATCATGGAGGGCCTTAAACAATATTTTCAGTCATCTGAAGACAAAATATTTAGACTCTAGAAGGAAATAATATTTTTTTAAAAGTAGGAATTAAGGGATCATAGCATTACCAAGCCTCAAACTAACTTAAGTAATCATCAAAAAATATTTACCTGGTTTTTAAAAAACAGAAAAATATATGTGGAACAAAATAGATTAACTAAAAGTTAAAAAAAAAACAACAACAATGTCAGTGCATAACATTCACTAAATTTCCTACCCAACAAGAGTTACTAAGAAAACTGGTAACTGATTTACCAAAAAAATAGGTTTAAATTATCAAATTAGATTATAGAAACTTCAAATTAATATTGACCAAGATATAAAGTAATCCCATTTAAAAAATAGAATAAGATAATAGGAAATACATTACATAATTACAGCTAAGAAGAAAACAAGAGACAGAGGTGATCATTAAAAAATAATTTTATTTTAAATTTTTTTTAATTTTTGGAAAATTTTATTTAGTTAATTTAGAATATTTTTCCATGGTTACAAGATTCATGTTCTTTCCCTCCACTTCCCCCCTCCTGTAGATGACATGCAAATCCAATGTGTTTTACATGTGTCTTTGATCAATACCTATTTCCATATTATTGATATTTGCACTAGAATGATCATTTAGAGTCTATGTCCCCAATCATATCCCCATCAACCCATATGATCAAGCAGTTGTTCTTCATCTGTGTTTCTACTCCCACAGTTCTTTCTCTGGATGTGCACAGTGTTCTTTCTCATAAGTCCCTCGTCCTGGATCATTGCATTGCTCCTGGTAGAGAAATCCATTACATTCCATTGCACCACAGTGTATCCATCTCTGTGTACAATGTTCTCCTGGTTCTGCTCCTTTCACTATGGATTTTCCAGCTGAGGTTAAAGATCCTCTCTGGAGCCATAAGCATCCCGACTGAGTGACAAATGCCAAAAGTATATCTAGAATCCATATAAATTGCTGCCTTTTTTCCCTTGGCAATTATACAGGCATGTTTCAGAGCTATGAGTTCTGCCCCTTGAGCACTAATATTAGAGGGCAGCGAAGTTGACCACTCAGTGGCAAATTCTGTGACTACAGCAGCTCCAGTGTAGCGTATGCCATCTCTCATAAAAGAAGAACCATCAGTAAATAAGACCAGATCTGAGTTGTTTAAGGGAGTGTCCAAGAGATCATCTCGAGGCTTTTCTGCCATGGACACTAGTGTTTCACAACTATGTAATGGTTCTCCTGAAGTTGGTAAATCTGGAAGCAAGGTAGCAAGGTTAAGAGTTGAACAGCTCTTCAAGGTAATGTTTTCATTGTTTAACAAGGTTATTTCATACCTTGTAATTCACTGATCAGAAAATGCCTGTGTTCTGTGTCTTAGCAACAACGCTTCTAACTCATGTGGGCACATAATTGTCAATGGCATCTCAATACTAGATCAACAGTTTTTGTCACTAGTAAGGCTGTAGCAGATACTCCTCTAAGACATGGTGGTGCTCCTGATGCTACTGGGTCCAGTTGGGCAGAATAATAGGCAATTGGGCACTGAGAAGGTCCCAAAGTCTGAGTTAAAACACCTGAAGCTACCCCTCTTCGCTCATGTATATATACAAAGTAAATGGCTTGTTGTAATATGGGATGCCCAGAGTGGGGGCAGACAGGATAGCCTTTTTAAGATCTGATAGAGCTGACAGGTGTTCTGGTTCTAATTTGTGGTGTTCAGGGACCGAATCCCTTGTTAGTGCTATAAGGGGTTTAGTCATTTCCCCATAGCAAGGAATTCATTGTCTACAAAACCCGGTTGCTCCCAAAATTGCTCTCAACTGTTTCTTAGTGGTAGGAGCACTTACATTTTGAATATTCTCAATTCATCTGGAAGAAATCAAGCGGGCACCTGCAGACAGGATGAACCCCAAATATTCTACTTTAGGGAGGCACCACTGAACCTTATCCTTTGAGATCTTATGACCTCTTTTGTGCAATTCCAAAAGAAGGTGCTTGCTATCTTCCTGATATGTTTCTGCATCTGTTGAGGCCAAGAGTAGGTCATCTACATACTTGATTAATTTGCTGTTTTTAAATTTTATATTGTCTGTATCTTGGCTCAAAATTTGCTCAAATGAGCTCGGGCTGTCTACGAAACCTTGTGGCAGACAACTCCAGCAGTATCTATGGCCCTGCTAGGTGAAAGCAAAGATATGTCTCATGTTCTCATGTATGGGTATCAAAAAGAAGGCTGAGCACAAGTCTACTACTGTAAAGTATGTAGCTGTGTTAGGAATAGAAGAAATAATAGTATTGATATTGGAAACTATGGAGTGTCTCTTTATAACGTGATTGTTCACAGCCCTCAAATCCTGCATGAATCTATAGAGGTGTTTGCCATCGGGACCTCTTTTTGGTTTTTTAACGGGCAGGATGGGCGTGTTGTATTCAGATTTACAAGGAATTATTATTCCCTGTGCAATTAATGAGTTAATTACTGGGGTAATTCCCTCAATTGCCTCTTTTGAGAGGGGATACTGAGGAATGGAAGGAGGTGGGCTAGATTTAGTTTTTATCTGCACAGGAACAGCCGACTTAAGTAAGCCTACATTGGAAGAAGATGTGGCCCAAAGAGACTCCGGTATATCTTCAGGTATTGCAAAGGTGGGATGCTCTTTTTTCTCCTAACTCTCTGAGAGAATTACAGGGAGTAAATTTAAAGATTCCTTCGGTACTTCCAATGATAAATAACCATCTAGGGAGCAGGTTATTGTGGCTCTGAGTTTGCATAGAAGGTCCCTCCCCAGTAAATTTAAAGGGGAGTCAGGCATCAAAAGGAAGGAATGTTGTACCTCTAGGGGTCCTACAGACACCATTCTAGGAGGAAGTCTTTTAACTCTTTGGGTTATTCCTGATACTCCCATTACATTCTCTGAGCCAATAGAATAACATTGTAAATCGGGTGTTCTCTTTAATACAGACCAGGAAGCTCCAGGGTCTAATAGACGATCATAATAGGTGTTACCTACCTTTAAAGTAACATGGGGTTCATTAGTATGGGGGGTTAGTGGATAGGGACAACAGGTAGTTGGACATCAGGGTCCAGAAAATCAAAGGTTGTATCCTCTGATTCCTGTGCCCCAGCCCCCCCAACCCTGGACACCTTCATTGTGTTTGGGAGGTTCCTTGGGCACCCCCCTGAAAAGTACCCCGCTGAAGGGCACCCCCCTGAGGGGCATTCACGCCTTGAGTATATTTTGGATGAGCACCATTTTTTATATTTTGTTGTGGAGTTATTTCATTTGAGTTATCATTTTCCCAATATCTATTCCTATAGTCATCATTCCTAAAGTTGTGGTTTTCATTGTCATAATAATATTTATTTCTATAATTATCACTTCTGTAGTTGTTATTAAACTGAGTATTCCTTCCTATAATCTTGAAAAAAGGTCTATACTGTACCATATTGTGGCCCTTCTTCCCACAGAAGTGGCAGGTAATGGATTGATAATTAGATTTCTGGAGAGAGGTATTGGCATTGGTTCATTATCATGCCCACTTTCTAATTTAGTTATCCTATCTATTACACATCTCATTTTTTCTTCATTTCCTGCATATCATCATTATTTTCTTCTTCCTTTTCTTTGTTTCCCTTTAAAACATATATAGCTGTTTTTCACAATTCTTCAAGGTCCATCTCTGGCCATTTTGGACATTGTGTTCTAAAATACTTCTTAATTGCTTTGCAAGAGTTATTGACAAAGATCCTTCTAACTTCTCTTAAGCTAGTTTCTTTAGTTAGGTCCCAATCCAGGTATCTGTCCCCAAACTCGATTTTTCTATCCATGAATCTGGAGGGTGTTTCTTCCTCCTTTTGCTTAATTTTTTCAAGTTCCATCCACTTATCTGTACTGTCTGCACATTCCTTAATTGCCATAAGTATGGCCTCTCTACAACGGTATAGTTGTAGATAATCCTCAGGATTGTTATAGTCCCATTCGGGATCCTGAGATGGCCAGTGTGCTGCATTACGCCCCCGGGTTTTGTTGACATGAGCAATTATTTTATTTTTTCATGTTCACTTAGAAAAGCCTGTAGCAAGTTCTCAATGTCCTTGTAAGATGGATTATACTGAAAAAATATGTCTCCCATCTTTTTGTTACTAGAAAGAGATCTTGTTCATATGTGGGGATATTTCGTGTAAATTCATTTATTTCTTGGGGATTAAACGGTATCCTATGTCTTAAAGTCACCACATCCCCATTCTGTCCTATTTCAGGTACTTCTCTTAGAGGAAACAGGCCTCTAGTTGAATTTTGTACCTGTGGGTCAGTTTGACAAGGACAGGTTTCTCTAGGAGGATGAGATCTCCTTTGCGTTGGAATTTGGTTTTCTGTAGGAGAGGGAACATGAGAAACTGGGATTGCAGGGGAAGGGTTTTGGGGATTAAATTCAGTCAAGATTTGTACTATACAAGAGAAGCAGTCTGTTAACTGAGCTATAGGGAAGGTTTTTTCCATCTCTATTTCAGGGAAGGAAATTTCCTCATTCTAAGGTTCAGAAACAGGTCTGTCTCTGGTAGAATGGATGTTTGCCAATTGATCCTGTAAGAAACATTTTAGATCTTCTAATTGGGCTTGCATTTTATCCTCAATTTTTTTCATTTTAGCATCTCTAAATACAGTATTGAGGAGTACAAAAATGACTGTACATATTAATATAAAAAATTGGAGGTATCCTGCATTCCTCAATGCCCCTAATTCTTCAGCTGCCATATAAATGTCAAAGGATGTAGTACTCATTTATATATTGTAATTATTTCTCTAACAGTCTTCACAAAACACGTGGGGAGCAGGACAAGGCAAAAAACTTTCCACAGGGTTTTTTTTTCTAATGTAGGAAGTTGTTCCTTAAGGGAAAGGATATTTAGAAACAGCTCTCCCAGCCAGGACTTTAGGGTCCTGTTGCTGAGATTTAAAACAGCTGTTTTCTATCTAACTATCAGAGTCACACAGCTGGGAAGAATCTGAGGTCCGATTTGAACCTAGGACCTTCTGTCTCTAGGCCTGGCTCTCAATCCACTGAGCCACCCAGCTGCCCCTTAAGATTAAAGGGAAGAAAAAGAAAAACTGCTGATTCCAATTTAACTTAAGGAGAAAAGAGAAGAGAGAAGAAGTTTTTTATACTCACTTGTTCTAGCAGCTGTGTCTTTAAGCCGAGTTAGCTGTTTAAAAGGACTAAGTGGTGAGAAAGTAGAGTAAAAAGGCAAGAAAATTCAGAAGTTTATTGAGAGAATTCTTTAGACTCCCATGTGGTCAGCCACAATGTGATATGGAAATCACTTTAAAAGACTGATATATATTAAATTAAGGTCACCAAGGAATTCAGTTATGTAATTCCTAAATGAAAACTCAAGTCAGCAGTCAACCTTTTGTGGAGTTTTTAATTTCAAACAGTAGGAAGAAAGGTATGAGAGAGAGAGAGAGAGAGAGAGAGAGAGAGAGAGAGAGAGAGAGAGAGAGAGAGAGAGAGAGAGAGAGAGAGAGACAGAGAGACAGAGAGAGACAGAGAGAGACAGAGAGAGAGAGAGAGAGAGAGAGAGAGAGAGAGAGAGAGAGAGAGAAACAGAGAGAGAGAGAAAGGGGAGAGAAGGGAATAGGGCTTAAATACCCACTCTGCTTAGGCTGGGCCAAAGGCCCAAGGCCTTGGATAGCCGAGGCAAAGGAAAGAGATCAGTCCTTATCACTCATGTGACCAAAATGGAGAAACAGTCTGAGGGCCTCCACTCCAAGCACCAGGCTCGAACCACCTCATTCTCCCTCCACACAGGAAGTCCTAGCCTCCTCAGCTCTCCTCTACCTCACTTCCTGTGTCTCACCTGTGCCAATGGTGGCTCTAGCTTAACCCAGGACCGCCCAGAGGTCTGTCCCCTTTGCACATATCTGTTGAAGGCCATATTCTCAAATAATTAAATCTTGAGCTTTTGCTGCAGCCCTTTCTAAATCCTGTTACCCTGAGTAGGGTGGAGATTGTAGTTTCCAAGACCTGATTCTGTCATTCCAAGTATCTCTATTGTTATTGATCAGGAAATAGCCAAATCCCATTCTCTAAAGAATGGTTTGAACAGGGTTGAGTAGTTTTGAAATTCACACATGTGAGGTGGTATCTCGGAGTTATCTTAATCTATTTTTCACTAATAGATAGTGATTTCAAGTATTTTTATATGATTATAGATTGATTTCCTTTCTGAATATTCCTTATTTATGTCATTTGATATATCTTTTTGATTTGATCATATCTTTTTATGAATTGTGGTAGGTTTCTTATTTTTATCAGTTTGGCACAATTCTGTATATATTTGAGAAAGGAGATCTTTTTAAAAGAAATTTATTATAAAAATTTGTGATATTAACTCATTGTCTATGATAGATTTTAGCACCAGAGGGATACTGTAGTTTCCCTGATTGTCTCTTTTCATTAGATCAAATCTTGCTTTTGCTTTTTCTGATATCATGATTGCTACTCCTGCCTTTTTTACTTCAGCTGAAGTATATTGATTTCCATTCCTGCTCTTTATTTAACTCTGTGTGTCTTTCTATTTTAAGCATGTCTTTTGTTAACGACATATTGTTAGTCTAGTTTTTAATCCATTCTGCCATCCACTTCTATTTTATGAGTGAGTTCATTGCACTCAAATTAGTATTTATAATTCATCTTCTCCTACTGTTTATCCTGTCCTTCCTGAAAAGTCTATTTTGCTTCTTACTACTTCCTCCCTTAATCTACCTTTCCTTTTTCATCCCCCTTTTATATTGTTTCCTTCCCTTCTTTTTTCTTTACTGGGTAAGGGAGATTTTTATACCAAACAGAAAGAAAAAGAAAGAGAGAGAGAGAGAGAGAGTAGTCTTCCCTCTTTAAACAAGATCCTATGAAAATGAGGTTCAAGCATGGACAACCTCCCATTTTCCCCTCCAGTATAAAACCTATTCTTTGTGTGCTTCATTTATGTGAGAATTTGCCCCCCCCTCGCATTTTACCTATCATCTCCTCTTTCTCCCAATACATCTCTCTTTCTCACTCCCTTCATTTCCTTTGAAGATATTTTCAAGAAAACTGACTCATACACATGTCCTCTGTTCATCTAGACTCCTAATTGCTCTAATGATCATAAAATTCTTAGGCAGTTACATGTATAATCTTCCCATATAGGAATATAGAGTTCAACCTTATGGAATTTCTTACTATTTTTCATTCATGTTTACTTTTTAACATTTCCCTTGAGTTTTGTGTTTCAATATCAAAATTTCTATTCTGCTCTAATCTTTTTATTAAGAGTACTTGGATGTCATGTATTTCATTTAATAGCCATTTTCTCTCCCTTTGTAGGTTATTCTTGATTGTATCCCTAGCTTCTTGACCTTCCAGGGTATCATATTACAAGCCCTCCTCTCCTTTAAAGTGTAATCTACTAAATATTGTGCTATCCTGACAGTGGATCCAAAATATTTTAATGGATTATTTTCTGGCTGCTTATATAATATTTTCTCCCAGACATCAAACCTTTGGAACATGGCTATAATAGTCCTGTGAGTTTTTATTTGGGCATCTGTTTTAGTAAGTGATTGGTGTAATTTTTATTTTACCCTCTAAATCTAAGCAATCACAGCAATATTCCTTTATAATTTCTTGAAATGCCATATCTATGTTCTTTTCTGGATCATATCTTTCAGTAATCCAATAATTCCTAAATTACTTTTCCTTGATCTATTTCCTTGGTCAGTTTTTTTTTCCAATGAGATAGATATTCTACATTTCCTTCTTTTTTATTTTATTTTATTGTTTCAGCAAATCTCATGTAGTTGCTGGTTTCCCTTTTTCCCATTCTAATTTTTAAGTAATTCTTTTTTTCAATGATGTTTCATACCACCTTTTCCTTTGGGCCTATTTGTTTAAAGCATTTCTTTTTTTCAATTAATTTTTGTCCTTTACCATTAGGCCAATTCTGTTTGTTAAAGTGAATATGTTTGTACTTCCTTTACCAAATTGTTCATTTTCTTTTCATAATTATCTTGAATTACTCTCAGTTCACTCACCAAATTTACCTATACAACTTTTATCTTTTTCTTTATCTCTTCCAGAAATTGTTGTCGAGGTTATTTCCAGTTACATTTCCTTTGAATTTTTTATTATAGCTGTTTTCAAGTTGTCATCTTCTGAGTTAGGTCTTGGTCCTCTCTGCCACCATAGTAGCTTTTTATGGTCAAGTTCTTTTTTGGTTATTATTTTTCCAGTCTATTTCTTGACTTTAAATTTTATTTTAAAGTTGGACTCTGCTCACTCAAGGATGGAGAGTTACTGTGCCAAGCTTCAGGCTTTTTCATGATGCTGTTTTCAGATCTAATTCTGGGCATTTGAAAGGTTTTGGTGGTCTCAAGGTGGTGTGATCTAGGGAGAATTTTTTCACTTTGAACCTTTACTGTCTCTAGGATGAAAGCTCCCAAAATTGCAGTTGTTGCTACAGGCACTGTTTCTGTGATTGCATGTGTTCACTCTGGACAGTTTCAACCCAAGGATCACAGACCTCTCCTATGGACTTAAGTTTTGTTATGCCAAAAACTGTCTCCCCCCAACTTTTTGTCAGCTCTGACATTCCAAAATGTGATTGTAGGTATGGAAGTTGTAATGAGGGGAAAGCTGAGAGAGTCTAGTTGGGCTGCTGTCTATTGCCATCTTCGTTCCCAATACTACCATTTTCCAAAAGAGAAACCTGAAGTTTAGGGTGATGAATAAAGTTATCCATTGACATGCAAGTTACCTTAGAGATCAAGACAAGTTTTGAACATAGACGTTTGATTCCAAAACGAACACCTTTCCACTACAACATGCTATATTTAGAGGCTATGAACAGGTATATTTTGAGGAGGAAAAATTTATTCTAATGTTGAAATTCAGCTTAGCCCCACTTTTTTTCTTTAGCTGTGTGACACATTGACCATTTTACAAATGGAAAACTGATGTACAGAGAATATAAATGACTTTCTTAGAATCAAAAGCTAATAAAGGTTAGAAACAAAATTTAACTCATTTCTTCTGACTCCAAAACTATAATATCCAGGATGCTAAGACAGACAACTAAGCAAATTAAAAGCAAAGCTATTTTCCTAGAGGGAATAAAGACTCTTCAGTTGATTTACTGTAAATCTCTTACCTTGATTCAACATTCTATATTGCATTCTACACATTGTTACTACTGTTCTTTGCTTGGTTTTCAATATATACATTGGAATTATACCAATGCCTAGGGCAAGAGATTTTCTGTTTTGCTCTATAAAAGACAGCTAAATCTGTAGGTTTGTATTATTGCATGAAAAACCAAGATACCTGCTATGTAAGCATCCCAGAATTTTTTAAACTTATTAAGAAATTTCATTGGTATTTAGTAGCAGGGTATCAAGAATCAGTTTCAATTTTGTTAAGGGTTTTAATTCCAAGGAGTGAACTATAATGAATAATGAAGTTCTTCACCACTCGACTTTATCACTAGATAAATAAATGTGTTCATATTTATTTCTTAGTTCTATCAATATCACAGTTTTGATGTATATTACACATAATGTTAGTTCCTAATTCTAAATGAAAATGCACCATAAATGGAATCAGAGCCCAAGGGTTCAAGTTACTCTCTGACCCTGGGCAATTATGGTATGGGTGGTAAGGAAAGTTAAAGGAACGTGATAGAGTCATTAAAGCATTTAATTTATATCTTAAAGAAGAGGAATTTAGTTTGTTCTTGTTTACCCCAGAGATCATAAGTGGGGGATGTGGATAGTACTTATAAATAGGAAACTTTAGTTATCAGGGAAAACATACTCTCCAGAAGTAGACTGGGCAGCCTTGAAAAGTATTGAGGAGAGTTCTCCATCTTTAGAGGTCCTCATACAATGGATGATGACTTAGGCTACATCTTCAATATGTTATAATGTGTTTCTTATATATTTGTTAGACCATATAGCCATATTATATAATCATAAACACAAAATGCTTTCCACACAAATAGCTATACCTAAACAACTGGAAACAAATTAATTACTCATAGGTAGGCCAAGTCAATATAATAAAAATGGCAATTCTATGTAAATTAATTTACTTAGTCAGTGCCATAAAAATAAATTCCCCCAAAATATCTTAATAAAGCTAGAAAAAATGAAAATAAAATTAATTTGGAAGAACAAAGACCTAGAATATTAAGGGAATTAATGAAAAAAATTGAAGGAAGGTAATTTAGTTGTACTAGATCTTAAACGATATTTTAAAGCAGCAGCCATTAAAACAATCTGGTACTGGCTAAGTAATAGAATGGAAGACCAATGGAATAGATTAGGCACTCAATGTATAATAGTAAATTAAAATAGTAAGTTAGTGTTTGACAAACTCAAAGATCCAAGCTTTGTTCGCTATCTGAACAAAACTTCTGGAGAAACTGGAATACAGTATCACAAATTAGACATAGACTAACATCTCATGCCTTGTACCAAGGTAAAGTCAAAATATATACATGATTTAGAAATAAAGGGTGATATCATAAACAAATTAGGAGGACACAAAGTAGTTTACATTTCAGATCTATGGATAAGGAAAGGAATTAGGTCAAAACAAAAAACATTGAGAGGTGAAATAGATAAATGTTTCTACATTAAATTAAAGTGTTTCTGCACACACAAAACAGTACAACTAAAATTAAAAGATGAACAACAAACTGGAAAAAATTTTACCTAGTCTCTCTGATGAAGTCATATTTTCTCAAAAATGTAGAGAACTTAATAAAATTTATAAGAACAAAAGGTTTCCCAATTGATGAACGGTCAAAAGATATAAATAGGCAATTTTCAAAAATTAAATTAAATTAAGCAGAAATTAAAACCATTTTTAGTCTTATGAAAATATGTTTCAAATCAAATTAATTTTAAAAATGTGAGTTAAAACTCCCTCACAGTCACCATACTGGCTAAATGACAAAAGAGGAAAATGAAAATGTTGAAAGGGATGTGGAATATTTTGGACACTAATACATTGTTTGTAGAGCTCTGAACTGATAAAACTATTCTGTAGAGCAATCTGGTACCATGACCAAAGGACTATAAAACTATGCCTGTTATTTGACCCAGAAATACCACTACAATATCTATATAGCAAAGAGATTAAAGGCAAGGAGAAAGAACCTACCTGTACAAAAACATTTCTTTTTTTTTAAACCCTTACCTTCTGTCTTGGAATCAATATCGTATATTGGTTCCAAGGCAGAAGAGTGGGAAGGGCTAGGCAATGGGGTTAAGTGACTTGCCCAGGGTCACACAGCTAGGAAGGGTCTGAGGTCAGATTTGAACCCAGGATTTCCCATCTGTGGGCTTTACTCTCAATCCACTGAACCACACAGCTGCCCCCTAAAAAAAAGATTTCTAACCATTTTTGTTTTGTTTTGTGGTGACAAAGAACTGTGAACTGAAGGATTTGTCCATTGATTGGGGAATGACTGAACAAGATGTGGTGTATGTTTGTAATGGAATATTATTGTGTTATAAAAAATGACAAGATAATCACAAAGATTCATATGAAGTGATACAAATTGAAGTGAGCAGAATGAGGTGAAAGCTGTAACAGGAAATGCAATAATGTATAATGATTAACTGTGAATGATAGTCATTATTAATAGGGGAAGGATCCAGGACAACTCCAAGGGATTTGAAATGAAAAAGGGCCTCCACCACCGTAGAAGGAACAGATAGAATCTGAATGTATATTGAAATAAACCATTCTTCACTTTATTTCCTCTATAATTTTTCTCTAGTGTAATCAATATGTGTCTTGTCTCACATGACAAACATGGAAATATGTATTATATGATAACATGTAAAACATATCATATTATCTTGTCTTCTTGTGGAAGGGATTGGAGTGAGAGGGAGAAAGAAGACATAGATTGCAAAATGTAATAAAACAAATATTAAAAATTATATCAAAATTTAATCCAGAAAAAAGTTTAAATCATATAGCCACTAAAGTCCTTTTAAACTCATAAATTCTGTGTTTCTTTCATCCTCTCTGTACCTCCATGATGGGTCAATAAAATCATACTTGGATCCAAAGAGCTGTATTTCATTGCTGTTTCTAATCCCTGTTGGATATATGGAGAGGAGGAAGCTGAATCAATTACCAACAATTAACAGTACTTGTGCACCTTTGGACAAGTTACTTTTGCTCTTTGTAAATGTTCCTTCATCTATAAAATAAACAAATTGAACAACATGGTGTGTAAGGTCATTTCCAGGTGTGACACAACTAATGCTATTATTAACTTTCAATTTATTATTCTTACTCATCTATTCTCAATGTGAAAGACTGATACTATTGTAAATCCTCGTTTCTTAATGCTAGCACCTGCTCTCATATCTATTCTAGTTATCTTGTAAATACCTTGTTTGTACATATTGGTTTGTATGCTGTCTCCTCCATTAGACTCTGAGGTCCCAGAGAGCAAGAACTGTCTTCTCTTTGTTTGAATCCTCAAGAAAATAGATGCTTTAAAAAATGCTTATTGACTCAATGACTCAATAGAATTCAATTCTATTCCTTAAATAGAGATACTGAAACCCTCAATAAAAATTCATGCTAGAAAAAGATCATTTTATATCTCTCCTTTTATCCTGTTCCTTTTCTCTTTTATTCATGCATTCCAGAAATATTTCTTCAATACTACAATAGTAGTATTTGGCATTTAGCATAACACAGGCAAGAGTTTCAGTAGTAGGCTGTATATAAAATGTGTTCCATGAGGGTATAGACAGTGTTAAGGGAGATCAGTCAAGCTAAAAAAATTGATTTTTTTCCTGAAACATTTCCCAAAGCTCTCTTTGAGGTTCAAGAGACTTTCTTCAAATGAAAAGAAAGAAATTATTATCCTTAGGTAGTAACATGGAATATTGGAGCTAGAAAGGATTTTATCAATGGTTTTCTTCTTATTTTTTAATTACTTTTAGAAAGATTGACCTGAGCTAAGTCAGAAAGAGGCTCATAAAACATTTACAGGATCTCAGGCAATAAATGGCAAGATCTTTGATCAGGTAAATATTAGGGTTGATATGCATGAAAAAGTTTAGGGCAATGGAAATAATTGAGAGACTGGTTTGGGAGTAAGAATATCAATAGTTGATTGGGCTAGCATTTTACCAATAAATTGGTGTTCTGTAATCCTCTTGAAGTCAAACACCCTGAAGTTCCTTCATGTAAAGAAGATTTGGGAGCTCAGCATTCATTTCCTATCTTGGAAACCTCAAGACATCTCTAATTGGTGAATAGCTAATGAGGAAGTGGACTTAGAGACCTCAACTCCTCCCTCATTACTTCATCACAGGAGGAATGGTTCTTTTCAAGTACACCCTTTTCCCCACCAATTGGCTGGACCAACTTATGTGCAAATGGGTCAGAGTTCACCATAGCTGATCAGCCCTGACTTTAACCTATTCCAAAGACCATTGGTCCCAGCTTAGTTTGATAGCTTGGGGGTGGGCTGGGAGTATCCTTAGCTTATAAGCAATCTGTGTCAGCCTGACCTTGAGAGGCTAAGGGGAAAATGATTGCACATAGAGACGTTACTAAAAATAATTGAATGCAATATTGATTTTCCTCAGTAATAAGGGAATCTTAAGTTTAATTTAGATTATTAAAAATGTTTTCCAACATTTTTAAGTGTATAAATTTTAAAAAATAAAACCTTGATTTGCAGTTTGTCAATTTCCAAAATATAAATACTCACAAATGAACATTTTACAGTTGGCACTCTAGAGCTAACTGATTCCAGCATAGCCCTGGAAGTGGCCAAACAAGGACTAGAACCCCATCTCCTGATTCTCATCCCAGATCTTTTCTCTGTGTAATACTCTTTTATGGTAAAGATAATGGATTATTCATTTATACATTGAAGAAACCTTAGAGGTCATCAAGTCTAACACTCTTCTTTTTATGAATAAAAGCTGAGAAAGATTAAATGATTTGTACATAGTGAAATAGAATTGTTGATCTGTGTTACACTACTTCTTGTTGCTGCAGTGACTCTGACAGACTAGAGAGAGCTTTTACTAAGTATGGGGACACACCTGAGGGTACTTAGTTACAATGGAGGTAGAGGTACTACAGAGATAGAGAGATATGGAGCCACAGGGATGCTGCCACAGGGGATTGCTCTAGCCAGATACTAGAGAATACTCTGGAGTTTGCCTACTGATCTACTGAGTTTGCGTACTGATGACTAGTGGATCAATATTTCACCTAATCTCCTCCTACCCTCTCTCCCTCCCTCCTTTACCCTCTCCTCCCTGTCTCCCTTATCTCCCAGTTCTTCTTGAAGCCTTTGCTTCTTCCCTCTCCCCTGAGTGAACTATAAAGATATTCTAGTTTTCTTTCTCAGGTAAGGGGTTTATTGTGATAACAGGATGGGAAACTGAGGTAAGAGGGATGAGTGTTTCCCTAAAATATAAGGAGAATTTGAGGGATTGGGAAATCAATCCAGTCACAAACTGTGACAGAGAGACAGTTAGAGATAGAGGACAACAGTTAAAACCTTCTTCTTCAAAAGCCACCAAGAAAAGTCTTTCCTTCAGCTTGGCTTTCCTCAAACTCTTGGTCAGTCAATTCTCAGAGAGAGAGCAGAGGTTTCCCCTTGATGAGAAAGCCCCCAAACCAAGCCAAACCCACAAGGGTTCTCAGCCAGCCTCAACTGCCAACTCCTGGGAACATTCCTTTTGGAACCTTCTTCCTGATTGACAGCCAGGTCCCCAGCCTTGGTTCATGCATTTTGGCTTGTCCTACAAAACCATCTCTCTCTTCAAGTCTCTACCACAATAGTCCCTCAATGGCAGGTCCAGAATTTAAAACTGAGATCCTAAGACTGGAATAATTTTAGTTAAAACGAATAATGTTAGCCCCAGTTGACCATTTTCACTTGATCAGAAGCATCTGATTCTAAATTCTAAAATTCCAAATTTTCTAAAAATTCTATAAAAGAAAGAAAATTTGTGTAAAATGGAACAGGCTTCATCTTTTTGTTCTCTTTTGAATTGCATTCAGCGACACAAGTATTGAAGAGAACTTTTTAACTGCATTTTAAATATAACAATATCCATCAAGGACCGACAGGGAAAGAAAACCTGAACTTTTATAGTTAAAATAAATAGATCAGGTGATCTGACAACCAGAAAAAGTCAAAGAAACCTCCTTCTGATGGGGGGGGGGGTGAGGTAGACAGACTGAAGTAAACAAAAACTTGGTAATTCCTTTATGAAATTAAAGCATCTGCCAGTCATCAGAGGGGTGAAAGAAAGGCAAAAGACAAGGTGAGAATGAGGTAAGGATTTCACTGGGGGAAATGTGTTGCCTGTCCATCATGGTGACAGGCCTAACATCAAAAGAGCTCTACCCCAAAACATGCATTCTTACTCCCATTGGCACAGATAATATTCAAAAACTTTTTCCTAGACCTTGTTAAAAATGACCAAATACACCACAGGAGAGAAAAAAGGAAAAACTTCAAGCAAAATAAAAATGAATAAAAGAATCTCGACTAGCTTGAGAAAACATGTTTATAGCTAAAGACTGGTACCATCATGGCACCACTCACAAAAGCTGAAAAATAGTACCAAAATTGAACTGTAACTCAAACTGCTTTAATTAACTTTTGTCTTGCTTTGACTCTATGTCCCACTTATAACATCAATAAAGGGCATAGAGCATCATGCAAACCAGATTTTGAACTGCATAAATAATATATTTAGCAGGATGGAATGGGTAAGATTTAAACTTATGATTTCATCCAAGTAGGTATCTCTCAGTGTGGAAATTTCCTCCACTAATTTGTCAATAGACAATCCATTAAAATTTGATAGCCTAAAAAGTTATCCATTAAGTTGACATTTAAAAGTTAAGTACATCATCATCCATATTCCCTCCAATAGCATGTAATTAACCACATATATGCAAAAACAAGTAAAAGTGAATTATTTTAGTTGAAGCCATCAGAAAGCTTTCAATATAGATGAATTCTATACATGTTTCTGCATTTGGTATCATGTCTTAATTCCCTATTGCAGTTTGAATGTTATAATTTTGTTTTAATAAGCAAAAGAAAGAAGGACAATTTGAGTAGAGGACAAGAAGGGAAGTAATAATATTATAGAGATAGATTGGGACCAGGTCAAATGGGCTTTCATTTCTTTTGGATGTTTTTGGTTTTTTAGATATTGTGTTTGCGATGTCTGCTTTTTGGTATTCACTTCAAGCACACTAATTATTTCTCCCATTCCCAGTTTTATTTTCAGTATAATCAATACTGAAAATACTGAGTATAGGGTTTTGTTTTCTTATCAAATTTCATTCTTTTTCCTTTCATTGGATTGGGAAATCTATTCACAGTAAAGTCATGAATTGGGCTTATGCTTTCCTCTCCCTATATCTAATATTTTATTTTTAAGTCATGAAATTTTTGTTTTCTTCTTCTGGAAACAGAATCCTATATTCACACAAAAAATTACTATAATATTTAATTTCAAAGATTCTCACTTGTCTTTCCCTCTCTAATGATCCCCTACTCTAACCTCTACCAAACTTTTACCTTCACCAAAGACTCAGAAAACATTTAGAAAGGAACCTCTTCTCTCTGTTGTCACTGTGTTGTTGTTGGTATTCTTGGCTCTTGACTTATTCAGTCTTCTTTCTTTTCTGTTGTTCGAGATGTTTGAAAAACTGCTTTTCTTTCTAAATTTTTTGAAATAAATGTTCATCTGCTTTATTATGGTTAGGCTGCAATTCGAAAAGTATGTCATCTTGGTCTGCATATTGAGCTTCATTGCTCTTTGGAACACATTATTCCATTCCTTTTTGCATATTCTGGTTGGTACAGAATAGTCTTGTATTATTCAAACATCTTCTCCTTGGCATTTGAAAGCTTTCCCCCTGTTTGCTTGCAGATCGTATTTCAGAGTGAATCCTTACATTTAACCACTATGTGTGTATCTTAAGAGTTCGCAGCCTTATTTTCATTGTTGCTTATCTTTTTCTGGAGATGATCTTTAGATTCTTTCAATTGATATTTCATTTTAAGTCCTAAAGTTTTCTCATATTATTTCTTGCACTGTGTTGCTCGGTTTATTTTATATTGTCACATTCTCCTGGGAGACCTGCAATCTTTAAGTGGTATTTATGCAGCCTGTCTTTGAGATCACTATACTTGTGTTCCAAAGAGAGCATATTTCTTTTAATGTTCTTGTTTTCTACTTCTCTTCTTCTAGATCAGCGGTTCTCAACCTCTCAATTTGTAGCAATGAGAATACATAATGCATATCAGGTATTTACGTTCCGAATCATAACTGTAGCAAAATTACAGTTTTGAAGTAGCCATTGGTTTGGGGTCACTGCAACATGAGGAACTGTTTTGCGGGGTCACGGCATTAGAAAGGTTGAGAACCACTGTTCTAGATTATCCTTCACTTTCCCATATTTTCATTCTCAATCTCTTGTTCTCTCTTTTACTCTTTGATGATACTTGCCATTATATATTTTGGTTTGTTTATTATGACAATTATTTGTCATAATTTTTGCTGTGCAAGACATAAATTCTATTCTCATTCTCTTTTTTCTTTTGAACCATTCTAGAGGCCACAATCCCTTCTGTTATTAATAAAGGATGGGGGGGTTGTTGATTTTTCTGCTTATGTTTAAGATCTGTGAGTTTTCTTCATGACATCTTTGGTGATTTCGGTGTCTGCCCACCCTTATTTTCTACTATAATTTTAATTTCTGACTCTCTCCCTTATAAATTTCCTTGGGTACAAGGTCTCAAAGTGTCTCAGCCCCCTCCTTTGCTCAGCAATTCACAGTTTATTTTGCCCCAAATAACATTTTGGTGAACAGAATTGGCCTCTGCAGAATGCCTAATATTTTCCTTCAGGCTTACTGGCCTGCTGCACCCACACATCCATGTGTTCTTCCCCTATTCCCTTGGTTCATCTGCTCTCTAGACCAGCACCAAATGGTCAGAGATTCATAGCATAGTACTACAAGGATTGTTGGCTGAGGTATTGTCTGCGTGTGATAACTACCACCTTGATTTTGCTCCTGAAGGGCTCTCATAAGGCTGGCTGTACTGGAGCAAGTTTCCACAGTCAGGAGTTATGGTTTCCTCAGAACTGGAAAGAAGGTGAAGAGAACCCAAGAGTGGGGTTGGGTTTTGCTGTCAGATATTTAAGTCTGCAAGTAAAGCCTGGCTACTATCAGTAGTGAAGGATGTTGGGAAGGGGTGCTGAATGAGCTCAACATCAAGGAATATCATCAGGTCATTTTTTTAGCCTTCTTTTGTATTCTAGGTATCCTGAACTAAGGTTACGTCTGAGTTCGTATGCAATTACTCTTTTGGAGAGTTTTGAGAGGTTGTAGGGATCAGGGAAAATGTCTTTTCTTCCATCTTGTTACCCAAGTGACTTGGAAGAATGAACGTATTAAGTGGCAAAGAAGGGAGCTTTTATTGAATCCTAAAGTCAATAGAGAGTCACTGGAGTTTTATTTAGTAAAAGAATAATATGGTCAGACCTGTGGATGCAATATTTCAAAGGAGAGCTACTGGGTGCCTAAATCAGCGTGATGCCTTTGTGAGTAGAGAGAAGATGCATGTGAAAAGTTGTGGATAGATAGAAATGATGAGATTTAGCAACTGTTTAATGATGAATTAATTATGAAATCTGTAATGGAGATGACCCATCTGTACTGCCTCATTCTATGCTATTCACTGCTCCAAGTAAATGAAAAAGGCAAAACAGGGGTCTTACCAATCACAAGCCTGGAGATAAAGCTCAAACTCCAAGAAGGGTCTACTACAGACAAATTGATACTGGTGATGGAGGGTAGCTATGCTTGGTCATGGTTGGGTGATAGCTGCCCTAAGGGATCAATTCAAGGCTCAAGATGTGAAAAAAGGTTAGATTGGCAGCTTACCCAGCTGCAGGAAAGGCAGAGTATCAAAAAGTTATAAGATAATGGGGAAGAAGTCAGTTAGTGTGATTGTGTTGAGACAAGACCCATGATTGATTATTGAGAGTAGAATTAGACCTACTGATTGGTTGAGTACACTACCCTTCCAATCATGCCTCCACCTTAATGAGGTCCTGTTATTCCCCTCCCTACCACATACTATGCTCCCCCCAAGAATGTTCCTCTTGGTGTCATCTTAAGCTTGCCATCTAAGTCCCAAACAAAACTACTTAGACCTCTCCTCTCATTTTGCTAACTGCAAAGCTATGCACTTCCAAAAGATTGGGTGCCTTATGCATTCAGTCTAATTCAATTGACCAGAAATTACATTAAATTTCTACTCTGCCTCTGGCTTTATGCCAACTTATGGGAATGCAAAGCAAAAATTAAATAGTTGCTATCCTTATGAAGCTTGCATATTACTGGGATGAAGTCCATGGCTTCATCTGACCCTACAGGATTGTTTAAGGATAATATTTGACATTTATATGAAACTAAAATATTTATCAATTGTTTTACATATTTTACCACATTTGAATCTCACAGTGATCCTTTAAAGTATGTAATTATTAAGCCCATTTCACTGAAGAATAAACTTCAGTTCTTGGTCCTTGTCCTAATCCCTTACCTAAGAAGTGTCAGAAGAAGAATTATTAGGAGTTCAATTTTTGGTTGAATAAAAAATAAAACATCATCCCCTCTATTTTATTCATATTATATGTAGTGTTGCCTAGTTGGGAGAGAGTTAGCCTCAGAATTTAGAATATCTGGGTTTGAGTCCTACCTCTATCTTTCATTGACCATGAGATTCAGCTCAAGAAAATCTCTGAGGGAACCCAGGCAACCCTTAATCTTCCAGAGCAGTTACTGATCTGTATTTATAGAGGGAATTTGCTTACTGAAAGTTTCTTTTACTGAAGAAAGCCCAGGCTTGGAAATATTACTAAAAAAAAACTGAATGGCATAGCATGATTAAGTTAATAACTGTACATAGTAGATCTTTATGATTCTTAAATTTTCTTGCTTGTACCTTTGCTATGTTAAAACTCAGATTGGAGGCAAGATCTGAATTCAGATGCCTCTTGATTCTAGGTCCAATATCCTTTCAAAAATATGACTTCCTGGACTTCCAGATAAGCATGGCAGCAGATTAGACAAGCCTCCCTTCACCTCCTCAGACCCAACGATACATACAACCTCAAAAGACCCCAAAAAAACCATCCTCATAAGAATGGAGTAACTCCACAGTATGGTCCAGCACTGAAAGTACATGGGGATTCGGGCATTTCCACAATATAAGGGAACAAAAAATCTTCCACCCAAACCTGAGCTGACCTACCCTGCCCCATCATTCCTACAGAGCCATAGTTAAACAAATGAGGGAGGGGCACCCCAGGACTGAGCAACAGGCAGCCCCAGGTCTGGGGAGCTAACTAAGACCACCAAGGACCTACCCCTGTGAGCAGTAACACCTGAAACCCCAGCAGGTGGACAAGGGGAGCTCAGATCTTGGGCTCTCAGCTTTTGGGACAAAAATCCACTATTTCATAAAAATTGCTGGGAAAATTGGAAGATAGTGTGGAAAAGATTAGGCTTGTTCCAACACCTCACACCCTACACCAAGATGAACTCAGAATGGGTGAATGACCTGAACATAAAGAAGGACACTATAAATAAATTAGGTAAACACAGAATAGTATATTTGTCAGACCTTTGGGAAGGGAATAATTTTAAAACCAAGCAAGACTTAGAAAAGTCACAAAATGTAAAATAAATAATTTTGACTACATCAAATTAAAAAGTTTCTGTACAAGCAAAGCCAATGTAACAAAAATCAGAAGGGAAGCAACAAACTGGGAAACAATCTTCATAACAAAAAACTCTGACAAAGGTCTAATTACTCAAATTTATAACAGCTAAACCAATTGTACAAAAAATCAAGCCATTCTCCAATTGATAAATGGGCAAGGGACATGAATAGGCAATTTTCAGTTAAAGAAATCAAAACTATTTAATAAGTAAATGAAAAAGTGTTCTAAATCTCTTATAATCAGAGAGATGCAAATAAAAAAAAAAACTCCGAGGTATCACCTCATACCTAGCAGATTGGCTAACATGACAGCTATTGAAAGTAATGAATGCTGGAGGGGATGTGTCAAAGTCTGGACATTAATGCATTGCTGGTGGAGTTGTGAACTGATCCAACCATTCTGGAGGGCAATTTGGAACTATGCCCAAAGGGCACTAAAAGACTGTCTGCCCTTTGATCCAGCTATAGCACTGCTGGGTTTGTACCCCAAAGAGATAATGGACAAAAAGACTTGTATGAAAATATTCATAGCTGCGCTCTTTGTGGTGGCAAAAAATTGGAAAATGAGGGATGCCCATCAACTGGGGAATGGCTGAACAAATTGTGGTATATGTTGGTGATGGAATACTATTGTGCTAAAAGGAATAATAAAGTGGAGAAGTTCTATGGGGACTGGAACAACCTCCAGGAAGTGATGCAGAGCGAGAGGAGCAGAACCAGAAGAACATTGTACACAGAGACTGACACACTGTGGTACAATGGAAGGTAATGGACTCCTCCACTGGTGGCAACGCAATGACCCTGAACAACATAGAGGGGGCACAGGAGAAAAAAACACTATCTACATCCAGAGGAAAAACTGTGGGAGTAAAAACACTAAAGAAAAACTACAGCTTAATGACATGGGTCGAAGGAGATATGAATGGGGAAATAGACTCCAAATGAACATCCCATTGTAAATATGTACAACATGGAAAGAGGTTCTGATCAAAAACACGGGCGATACCCAGTCAAACTGCACATAGGTTATGGGAGGGGTGGGGGAGGGAAGGGAAATAAAATGATTTTTGTAACCAAGGAATAATGTATGAAATAAAAATTAAAATTAAAAAAAATATGATTTCCTGCTCAGCACAGAAATGACAACATAAAATGATGAAGTTTTCTGATTTGGGGGGCTCCCTTACCTAGAGCAATATGATGATGATGGTAATTTTGTAGTTAGTATTTTAATTCTCACCAAAGTGGCATTTTTTTGTATTGTGAGCCCATCTTCTTTATTATAACTTCCCTATTTCTTTTTTTTTTAATTCGGCCAATTTCAAACATTATTCCTTCAAAGTGGCATTTTTAAAAGAACAAATCAATCAAAAGATTTAATACCTAGTGCTGTGCACAGTAGTATGGTAGGTACTGCAAAAGACCAAAAAAAAAAAGGAAACATAGTTTATGCCTTTATGGATCACATGAGATGTGATACTAATTGCGTGCTATTACCACCTGGGTGTATTATAGCCACTTCAAATTCAATTCGTCTTTGATATAACTTATTATCTTCTTCTCACCAAAATTGCCCTTTGCTCTGTAGGCAACAAGAGAAAATAAAGCCTTTATGCTTACCTTGTGAACTATGAGTAACATTTGGAGTAGGTAAAAAGGAGAGTAGAGGGCATTCCAGGTGAGAAAAAACAAGCTAATACTCAGAATCAGCAAGAATGCTAATGGTTCAGGTATTTTCCAATGAGACTGGTGAGTGAAGAAAGTATGTTTGAATTTTTTTTTGTTATCCTGTGTATGAGGATAGAGAAGAAAGGATCATGGAAGTATTTCAAAGAACAGAGAGCCATTGAGGTCATCTCCCTACTTGGGCTGTCCTATGGCTATATGACTCTATTTGTGCTTCTTTCTCTCTTTCTGTTCTTTCCTATCTTAAATGAAGGAAGATTGGTGATGCCTAAGATTTCATTTTAAAGAGGACAAAAGATCAATTTGCTTTGACCCAACTTAGCTGTAGCTAAGCACTAAGCAATAGCTGAGACACTGATTCATCAAGCACCTATGCTACATTTGGACATATATTTGATGGGACAAAAGCTTATAGAAATTGGTTTACATTGGAACCCATTCTCTTCATGAAATGAGGTAGTATATAGGAAAATGGGTTCCTAAGTGTTATAGGAGAAATAATTATAACTTTTTTCTATACTATCTCAATAAATATTCTTTAGTAAAAAAGGAAGGAAGGAAGGAAGGAAGGAAGGAAGGAAGGAAGGAAGGAAGGAAGGAAGGAAAGAAGGAAGGAAGGAAGGAAGGAAAAAGGAAGGAAGAAGGAAGGAAGAAGGAAGAAGGAAGGAAGGAAGGAAGGAAGAAGGAAGGAAGAAGGAAGGAAGGAAGGAAGGAAGGAAGGAAGGAAGGAAGGAAGGAAGGAAGGAAGGAAGGAAGGAAGGAAGGAAGGAAGGAAGGAAGGAAGGAAGGAAGGAAGGAAGGAAGGAAGGAAGGAAGGAAGGAAGGAAGGAAAAAGGAAGGAAGAAGGAAGGAAGGAAGGAAGGAAGGAAGGAAGGAAGGAAGGAAGGAAGGAAGGAAGGAAGGAAGGAAGGAAGGAAGGAAGGAAGGAAGGAAAGGAGGAAGTAAGGAAGGAAGGAAGAAAAGGAGGAAGGAAGGAAGAAAAGGAGGAAGGAAGGAAAGGAAAGGAAAGGAAAGGAAAGGAAAGGAAAGGAAAGGAAAGGAAAGGAAAGGAAAGGAAAGGAAAGGAAAGGAAACGAAAGGAAAGGAAAGGAAAGGAAAGGAAAGGAAAGGAAAGGAAAGGAAAGGAAAGGAAAGGAAAGGAAAGGAAAGGAAAGGAAAGGAAAGGAAAGGAAAGGAAAGGAAAGGAAAGGAAAGGAAAGGAAAGGAAAGGAAAGGAAAGGAAAGGAAAGGAAAGGAAAGGAAAGAATTTGAAGGAGGAAGGAATAAAGAAGGGAGGGTGGAAGTCATTAAGATATAGTTTTAATATAAAGGATATTTAAAGATTTTGGAGGACTTTAAAAGCCTCTCCAAGAATACTATTGTACTATAAGAAATTAAATACATAATAAAAATGACCATCCTACCCAAACTTATTTATCTATTTAGTGCCATACCCATTGAACTACCAAAATACTTCTTCACTGATTTAGAAAAAAACCATAACAAAGTTCATTTGGAAGAACAAAAGATCAAGGATATCCAGGGAAATAATGAAAAAAAACACATATGATGGGGGCCTTGCAGTCCCTGACCTAAAACTATATTACAAAGCAGCAGTCATCAAAACAATTTGGTACTGGCTAAGAAACAGAAAGGAAGATCAGTGGAATAGACTGGGGGAAAGCGACCTCAGCAAGACAGTATACGATAAACCCAAAGATCCCAGCTTTTGGGACAAAAATCCACTATTCGATAAAAACTGCTGGGAAAATTGGAAGACAGTGTGGGAGAGACTAGGAATAGATCAACACCTCACACCCTACACCAAGATAAATTCAAAATGGGTGAGTGACTTAAACATAAAGAAGGAAACCATAAGTAAATTGGGTAAACACAGAATAGTATACATGTCAGACCTTTGGGAGGGGAAAGGCTATAAAACCAAGCAAGACATAGAACGAATCACAAAATGTAAAATAAATAATTTTGACTACATCAAACTAAAAAGCTTTTGTACAAACAAAACCAATATAACTAAAATCAGAAGGGAAACAACAAATTGGGAAAAAATCTTCATAGAAACCTCTGACAAAGGTTTAATTACTCATATTTATAATGAGCTAAATCAATTGTACAAAAAATCAAGCCATTCTCCAATTGATAAATGGGCAAGGGAAATGGATAGGCAGTTCTCAGATAAAGAAATCAAAACTATTAACAAGCACATGAAGAAGTGTTCTACATCTCTTATAATTAGAGAGATGCAAATCAAAACAACTCTGAGGTATCACCTCATACCTAGCAGATTGGCTAACATAACAGCAAAGGAAAGTAATGAATGCTGGAGGGGATGTGGCAAAATAGGGACATTAATTCATTGCTGGTGGAGTTGTGAACTGATCCAACCACTCTGGAGGGCAATTTGGAACTATGCCCAAAGGGTGCTAAAAGAATATCTACCCTTTGACCCAGCCATAGCACTGCTGGGTCTGTACCCCAAAGAGATAATGGACACAAAGACTTGTACAAAAATATTCATAGCTGCGCTCTTTGTGGTGGCCCAAAACTGGAAAACGAGGGGATGCCCATCAATTGGGGAATGGCTGAACAAACTGTGGTATAAGTTGGTGATGGAATACTATTGTGCTAAAAGGAATAATAAAGTGGAGGAGTTCCATGGAGACTGGAACAACCTCCAGGAAGTGATGCAGAGCGAGAGGAGCAGAACCAGGAGAACATTGTACACAGAGACTAATACACTGTGGTATAATCGAATGTAATGGACTTCTCCATTAGTGGTGGTGTAATGTCCCTGAACAACTTGCAGGGATCCAGGAGAAAAAAACACCATTCATAAGCAAAGGATAAACTATGGGAGTGGAAACACCGAGAAAAAGCAACTGCCTGAATACAGAGGTTGAGGGGACATGACAGAAGATAGACTCTAAATGAACACTCTAATGCAAATACTATCAACAAAGGAATGGGTTCAAATCAAGAAAACATCTAATGCCCAGTGGACTTACGCGTCGGCTATGGGGGGTGGGGGGGGAGGAAAAGAAAATGATCTATGTCTTTAACGAATAATGCTTGGAAATGATCAAATAAAATACATTAATAAAAAAAAGAAATTAAATATAGGATAGTTTCAGAAGAAAAAAACATGTGAAGGCTTAAATGAACTGATGCAAATTGAAGTGAACAGAACCAGAGGAATATTATATAAAGTAACAGCAATATGTAAGGATGATCAACTGTGAAAGACTTAGCTACTCTGATCAAAGCAATAATCCAAGACAATTCCAAAGAACCCATAATGAAAAATGTTATCTGCCTCTAGAAAGAGAACTTTGTGAAAATTGAAGTCTTTTTTAAATTTCCTTTATGTTTCTTGGGGTTTTGTGTTTTTTTTTTATTTTGTGACATGACTAATAATGATCTATTGTTGCATGACATCACATATGTAATTGATATCATATTGCTTGCCTTCTCAAAGAATATGGTAGTAGTAGGAGGGAGGGGAAGAATTTGGAACTCAAAATTTTTGAAAAAAAATTTAACATATAAATGGGAAATATTTTATGAAGTAAATAAAACCATTAAAAAAAAACTACCCACCAAATTCATACTTAAGGCAGTAGGAAAGAAGAATAATTAAAGGTTCTTGAATAAAAGAATTTATGATGAACACAGCATTTCCAGAAGATGAAGCTAGGTAATGATGGTCTGAATAAACTGAAGATAGGAAGGGTCTAAAGGTTTTCTGTAAGGATGCATAGTTATCCACATGAGAGGTGACAGTGTTGTCCAGAAGGTGATGGTGTTGATGAGAGTGAAGAGAGAAAATAAGTACCTACTTCCTATTGTCTAGACTCAAAATCAATATACTTATGTAAAGCAATCCCATATTCAGACATGTCTTTTCCTATTGTGATGAAATGAAGTTTGAACTAATAGAAGATTGCAGAAGGGTAAATATCCATTCCCTCTCTTAAGCTTTAGTAAAACCAGCTGACACTTGCAAGTCATCTCCATTATAAGGCATTTCATTTTCCTGCACAGGAGGGACTCAAATGTCTTCTATATATTACTTGTTGGCCCAACAGCCATGACCAAAAAGAATAATCTTTTTTTTTTTTACTTTTTTTCTTTCTTATTTTCTCTGGGTAATGAGATGTGACACTGGCATCAGCAAAGCTGGTGATACTGTGGTTCAATTAGATATATACCTGCCTAGCATGTGAGAAGATAGAGGAAAATTCAGAGATCCCTTTCTTTAGGTCACAGGATCCATTCTATGATGCTTTTTCACTACGAGCCTCCCTAGAATAATAATAAATGTAACAAAAACAAATTTCTTTTAAATGGTGCCTTGCATTTTCCTCATTTTAACCTAGCTGGAAAATGGGGAACCAGTGAAAGTTAACTCTGTGAGTTAAGTAGGGCAGTTATTTTTTTTTTAATTTCAAAAGAAGAAATGAAGGAATTGGAGAAGCCAAGTGACTTGACCAAGGTAAAAATGTGGGAAACAACTGAGCTAGGATATTAACCCAGCCTCTTTATACTTCAAAACAAAGTTAATAGACACTGGACATTATTTGGAGTCTAAATCTAGCCTTCGTCCTCTATACCACCTTGACTTATTGAGACACAATCCTCATTGTATTTCCATCTATGAGGATAGAGTTCACTTTATTAAACCTCATGCTTACACATTCCCATGTTTGATCTAATGATGTTTTCAGAACACAAGGGACTTTGCTCTAAAGATCGTGTAAGACAATATAAGTTTGCCTCAGCATTAACATTAGGAGAAAGGACTGGATAATAAGGCTTTCTTGATATCTAAAATTTAGTTTGAATAAGAACACCAAAGGATAGTGATTCAGATCAGTTTATTTTTCATTGGAAACAAGATAAGAATTTTTTTTCTACTGCAAAAAATTCAAAATTACCTTAGTCACTTTTGGTTCTTTGTGGTCCCTGGAAAGAAACAATGCAGAAGAGAAAACGGCTACTGGGCCTTCTTCCCTCTGAGGCCATTTGGTCCTTGAAAGATCTCTATCCTAGTCTCTGGGTTTATTATATCTCTTAGATATTGGAGTTTTTATTTTGTGCATTTATCAGGACAGGAGGAAACCTTGGTATATCCGATTCAGCTGTCTAGTTTCCAGAATCAGTACACCATTGATGCTCTGAGAAGCAAAGGGTGACATTTTTCAGAGGTCACCTGGACCCCAGGCCAGCCAGTAGTGACTACAACAAGGACCTCCAGGCTAGATACTGCCTAGATTTGAATTTGATGAGGCTAAGTGGTTCAGCAATGAAACTAAATTTTGACCTAACCCTGTCCAGAAACCCAGTTAGCAAAGGGGAGAGTATGCCGCTGAGTTATGAAGAAATATGTTCCTTTTTATTGATATAGCTTTAAAATAAATTTCCCTTTGTAAAAGCTTACATAAATAAATGAAATTTTTAAAAATAAAGGTTAAAATATTCCAACTCATTTACTCTAATATACATAGTGAGAAAGGAATAAATCAATCAAATAAATAGGACAAATGATTGGGAAATGATCATAATCAAAACCATAACCCACACTTACATAGTATTTTAAGGCTGGCAAAGTATATTATGCAGCTTATCTAATTTGAACCTCACCAAAGTCCTGTGGTGAAAGTACCACTATATTTTCCATTTTAGAAATTAATTAAGCAGGGCTTAGAGAGATTGTGGCTTGCCCTGATTCATTCAGTGAATAAGAGTCTGGGGCCAAATTGAAACCGGAATCTTTCACTCTCTATTCCTAGACATCAATAGAGTCTAAATACCAGTGAGTCAGAGAAAGTGACATGTAAGTTTTAAAACACTTTCAAGTTTCAAAATTTCCAGCAGGAATCCATCAGTAGAAAATTTCCCCATCAGGATTATTGAAGTAAAAAGGGGAAAGTGGATCCTTCTTTGGTGAAGACATTTAGTGATTATAAAGAAGCAGCAACGAGGAGAAAAAAATGGTAACTCGGTGTCTCTCCAGGTGAGGATCATTTTATTTCCCCCCTTGAAGGCAAAATGTACATTAATTTCAACTTTGCAACAGTCAAAGGAAAATCTTCTGTCTAGAGGCCATTTGATTCAGTCACTCCTTGGACCTCAGTCTATACAACTTTAACTCCATGACAGGATCATTAGATGATATAGCAAAGTAAATAAACCTCCAATCATGCCCCAACTAAGAGATGTATTGATTGGATTTAAATCAGCACTGCAGAGAATAGATTTTGCCTGTCACACCCAAATATTCCAGAAAGGAAAGCAATTTGGTATGGGGCTCCCTCTAGTCTCTGTGAGATTGCTGGCCTAAGAACAATTGGAAATGTGGGAAGTGCCTGGGAGGGAACCTGTTATGCTACCTAATAACCAGCTTTCAGAGGCTCTGAGTACTCTGAGATTTAAATATGGTCTCAATAACCAATTAAGTGAATCTATCTCCTAGATAAAAGTGCAAAACTGAGAACCATGGATTTCATCTGCATTCTCTTCTAAGACAAAGACTACATCAAGTACCATTTCCATGCTCTAGCGTTGCTTTTGCCAATTCTTTCATTTATGAACTAATATAGCATGATGGAGTAGAAAAAGAATTGGATTTGGAGTCAGAGTACCTAGGTTCAAGTTCATTCTATGTGACCTTGGGAATAATCACTTAACTTCTTTGGTTTCAACTTCTGTCAGTTTAGAAAGTTGAACTACATTAATTCTGAGGGATCTCCCATCTCTAAATGTACTTCTCTATAACCAAGAATTCTTGAATGTTGTGAGCAAAGCCAACACTTTCAAATTTATTTTTTAAACTCTTACTTTCCACCTTAGAATCAATACTGTGTATCAATCCAAGGCAGAAGAGTGGTAAGGGCTAGACAATGATGGTTAAGTGACTTACCCAGGGTCACACAGCTAGGAAGTATATGATTCCAGACTTGAACCCAGGACCTCCCATCCCTAGGCTTGGCTTTCAATCCAGTGAGCCACCTAGTTGCCCCTTCCTTTCCAATTTATTGACTAATGGAATTATAATAACAAGCAATAATTCATCTGTATAAAATCATTCAGGATTAACAAAATTATTTTCTCATTAGAGCTCTGTGAAGTGGCAAATATAAATACCCCTCTCCTCATTTTATGAAATAGGAAACTCAGGTTCAAAACCAAGATATGGTTTGTTCAGGGTCACACAGCTAGTAAATGTTAGGACTTGAGTTGAACTCAATGTCTTTCTGATGTTATCAGTTAATGTCTCCACTGTCCTTCATTCCCTGAAAGATGTAGATGTGAAATAAAAGAGAAAATCAGAATTTTTAGCTATATAAGATATTGAAGACAATCCAGTTAAATCTCCTTGTTCTATAGATGATGAAGTTCAAGTACAAGGGGAAGTGACTTCTCCAAGTTCATCAAGTTAATCACAGTAGAGTCAGGACTAGAATGGATGACTACTTATTTCCAAAGTTACTTACTCTATGCCATGGCACTTCAAATAATTCTACTTTATTTCTTCCTTTCTTTGAAAAAGAAAAAAAGAATGAATTTTCAAAGTTGATAATAATAATAATAATAATTTAGGGGGAGCAACAAGCATGGTCTATGGCCATCCCATCATCATCCCATGATGAAGAAAAGTTCTCCCACCTCTAATGGGCATTATTCAGCAGGTATATGGAAAGAAATAGGAAAACATAGAGGAGAGGAAAGCATTTATGGGCTATGGATCAAGTCTTTCAACAACCATTTATTATATGTTTACTACTGTCCAAGTGCCATTTGAGCACTGAAGAAAGAAAGAAATATATAAACACACAAAGTTCTGACTCTGGAGGATTTCATGTTCCAATGGGGACAAAACATGTTGAAATATATGACTATGCAAAATATTAATAGTATAAACAGAAGACAGCCTTCCATTCTAATCTACATTTTCAGAAAGACTACCTATATTGAGATCAGAGCACACTGGTATATTGGAATACTATATAGTTACAATTTTTATACTCTTAACATTCAAGGCAATGGTAATAGGAATCTATCTTCCACCACCAGTCACCATGGCAGCTTAACTACATGAAGACTGAATTTCTCTGCTACTAAGACACCATCTTGGCTCTGCCATGAAATAGCCCATTTTGGGCGAGTAATTGTTATCCATAGAAAACTTAACTCATGATCTCCATCATTCACAGTATGGCACCAGTTGTAGGAAAAAATAGTGAATAGGCATGTTATATTTTTCTTTTTTTTGCATTTAATTTGCATTAGAGAAAGGCAGAAGAGATGCAAATAAGATAACATTAGGCTGTAGGTCTTGATAACACCAATCCTTAGGATCTAGCATTAGGAGAATTATCTGAGCAAAAATAATAATAATAGTAACATATGAAGATCAACCAACCTTGCCATAACCAATGTCCAAATTTCATAAATACAAAATAATATGATTGAGAAAGAGTACAATTAAGTGGATTTTAGAAGACCTAGTTTCAAATTCTGGATCTCCTTCTTGTGTGTCTTTTGGTGAGTCACTCTCTCTGCTTAAGCCTCAGTTTCCTTATCTATAATATAAGGATAAAATTTAGATGATCTCATTTGAGTCCTTCCAGCTCTAAAATTACTTTATTATGAATTACTAAGACTTATCTGTGATATTAAAGAGAAAAATGTTTTTTCTCACTTAGAAAATATGCAAAATTCCTGGCAAACTTATAAAATCCACAGCACACTATATAATAAGTTCACTGTCCCATAGTGTCTACTACATAATTATATTCATTCCCTTTGTGTATTTTTGTAATGAGAATATAATTGTCAGTGCTTATAATACATATAATCTCATTACTATCACTCCCATTAGTATTCTCTAGCTTCAGTCTATACACTGTGAGTTCCATTTTCTTTCTCATTGAAATCCATAAACATTTCTTCTCTCTATTGCATCCAGATTTAAGTCTAATTCCTAGATGTCTGACAGTTACCATGGCTAATCATTAAGACAACACTGTCTGTCTAGTTTTTAATATGTTTAATTTACCACTTTTGACATAATGCCAAAAAGCTAGGTCTTGATGCTGAATTGCAATTAAAACACTCCTGTATCCCAACAAGGGCAACAGGAGGCTACCAGACAAGAAAGAGCTTGCTTAAGGAAGTCAGAGATTAACATGGATCAGGAACTGAGTTTGGAAGTCAACTCAATTAGAATATTTGCCTGACTTTTTACCTGCGAAATAAAGGGGTCACTCTTAGACCTAGAAGATCTTTATTGCGTTTCATATTCTACAACTTAAATAAATAATTGAATTTTCCATCTATTCCTATATATATTTATTCAGAAAACATTTTTCACAGACCTACTGTGTTCACAAATGCTACAGAAAGAGAGAGAATAAAAGAAAGTAAAAGAAAAACCCATGTTGTCAGGGAGTTTACAAACTTATTTAGAAGAGAAAGGGGATTATAATTGTTCATATTACATCTACTTTCCTCCTTTCAATGTGATTTTTTTTTCATAAAAATGCCATTAGCTCACAGAGGTTAACTGACTTTCTTACCACCAGTCATTATGGAGAATGAGACTTGGACCCAGACAATCTGCCCCCAAGAAAAGAGCATTTTCCTTTATTCCACACTGCCTTGTGAGTTAGTGGGATCCTACTGATGACACTATTGATTCTGGAAAGCCTGAATCCTAATGCATTCTGACAATCATAAAAGGTACACAGAGAGTATAGATAGTTTGGGGCAAACCATTCCTTTTCCTCAAAAAATTAATTTACTGATGTTAAGCTGAAAATAGTGAGAGGTCTAGAAGGGGGAAAGATACACAGGAAGAAGGTAAATTGGAAAGATGGTCTGGGGCATCAAGGAGAATCAAGGGGTTTAGGAGATAATTTTGCCTGGTGTGGGTGCTTCCTCAAATGGAAGTTCAGAGAGTAGAGCTCACCAACTGAAAGAAGTCATAGCAGTGGAGGCCCTGAAATCTCAAGAATAAGACTGCTGGGTCAGAGGTGGAAAAGTGTTCAGGGACATCAAAGGATGCTTCATGTATAAGTAGAGTAAAGCTATTGAACAAATTCATTTCTATTTTTTCTGCCAAAAAACAACCTATCTCTGGCATGGAAAAATGGAAAAGTAGAAGCAAAAAAACTTAATAGGAAGGTGATAATTAAGATAAATCTGGAAATAATAGCAAAGCAACCATTAATGATGAGATCCAATAGGAAATTTTCCCTCTATTCAATTCAATTAAGCTCAAAAAATATTATTTAGGCATTTGCTATGTGTGATGTATGGAGGATACAAAGACCAAAATTAAAACAGTACCAACCTTATATGCTGCTTCAAACCCAAGACTGGATGAACTGTCCAACATTATGTCAGAGATACTTCTGTCTCTTTGAAAGAACATGATGGACAGAAGAGGTAACATGGGGCTGAAGAAAGACAGCGGCTAGTCTGATTTTCAAAAGAAAAAAAGGCATAAGAATTGAATCTCCAAGTTATAAAACAGTGAATTAAACTTAGATTTCCTGAGGAAAATTCTAGAACATTTTATTAAAATCAATGCTAGTGAACATCAAGAAGTGATGCTCATAGAAAGTGATTATAGCTTTTTATGAGGTAAAATTCATTTCCTTTATGTAAAAGTCACTAGGCTAGCAGATCAAGTTAATTTTATAAATAATTGATATATAATAGTCTCCATTTCTCAACCCAAAGTGGGTTGATTGGTCACTACAATGAATCAGGATTTGGTTTCCTTTTATTGTTGTTTTTCATTTATATTCTCTATTCACTAAGAATACCAATCTCTTTCTTTTGTTTTCCTTAATTTTTTTGTTCAGTCATGTTTTCAGTCATGTCTGGCTCTTCATGACCCCATTTGGGTTTTCTTGGCAAAGATACTGGAGTAGTTTGTTATTTCTTTTTCCAGCTCATTTTACAGATGAGATTAGCATTCTTCATACTCTTCATTTCTTATAATGCAATAATATTCCATTATATTAATAAACAATTCATAAAGGCATTCTCCCAATCAGTAGACACTCATTTTGCTTCCAGTTGAGTGTGTATATGTATGTGTGTTTATATATATATATGTGTGTGTGTGTGTGTGTTTCCTATATTAAAATGTGATATTACATATACTTTTAGATAGATATGTGTGTGTTTGTGTTTATATGTATGACTTTTTATTCTGTCCTCATGTTTTGTAATACCCAGTAGCAAAATGTAGGAAAAAGAGTAAGAAAAGTTTGATGATTTTTTCTAACACGATTCCAAATTAATTTCCAAAATGAATGAATTTTTCCATTTTTATTGTATGCCTCTAACTTGATTATTTCCCTTTCATAACTTTGTAAGTTTGAAAGTGACATAAAATATTAGCATTGTTTCCATTTGCATTTCAACCATCAATATTGAATATTTACAAGGAAGTTGCTTAGTTTTCACCTCATTTGAAGTTAGCATTATTTGTTAATACCTTGATCTAATATTTTGTGTTTCCTAAATGTTTTTGAATATCATGCTTTTATGAGATATATGATTCATGAATTTCTTCCCCTGAAATTCTAGAACTTTTGTTGCTCTATCTAAATCTTATTTTTATTTTACAAAGTAAACCTTCAATAGTTATATCAATATAGCATTAAACTTTCAAAAATCACATAATATTGTAGGATAATATTTTATATGAGGACTAGGTTTTAAAGTTAATATGTAGAGCAAAAACTGAGTAAAGATGTTGAAAGATCTCATACTTATAATCATAACAACATAATTAAATTAAAGATTAAAATTATATTCACATATATATTAAGTCCATCCAAGAATATTTTCCCGATACAGTTTTCCTGTCAGAAAAAAAGTTTTATTTTCTTCTATTTCACTACAAGTCTCAATTTCTGGTTCTCCCAGATTAATTGTCTAGTTGGATATAGGAAAAGTACCATTTTAACTTAATTGTTTTCAAGACAACTATTATAAACAAATAAAAGCTCTCCTATTGAGACTTTCTTTTTTTCTTTCTATTTACAACCATCTAAAGATATTGTATTTTTCCCGTCTTTGATTTTTTTTTTGACTAGGACAAAAAGTAGAAATCATGTGAACTAAATGAACAGATGATAGAAGTTCACTGTATCAGAATTTCTATAACTGAGAATTCAATGATAATGAATGTTTCCAATAATTTCAGAATTACATCATTTATATTAAAAAGATATTTCACAATTTTGTTTATGTAGTCCTGAGACTGGCTTGGTAAGTCAAATCTCAGGTATTTTATGTTTTGATGGTATAAAAGGGATTTTTCTTGATATTATTCTCATCTTGATTTTTATTCATGAAAATTAATATTTGGTAGATGTATTTTTCATCTTGCTACATTATTATACATATTAATCATTTCTGTTATATTTTTCACTAATTCTCTGGGATTTTTGAAGCAAATCACCAAGGAATCTGTAAATAAGAGTATACATTTTGTCTCTGCTTTGCATTCTTTCTCCTGTTTTACTGGCATTGTGAATATTTCTAGGAACACATCTGAAAATTGCAGAGAAAGGAAGGATCATTACTTATACTTCTACTTATTGGGAAAAGTCTTAGCACATGTCCTTTGTAATTAATGCTAGATTTTAATTTTAGATAATACTTGAGTTCATATTGATGAATGACCTTGATGTTTTCCTCAAGTCTCATAAGAAGCCTCTGTTACTTCCACTTTATGAGCCAATCACGTAATTATTTTAAATAATAAGATACAAGATATAGCAGCAATTATAAAAGATATAATAGGAAGTTTTCATTACATGTAAATGAAAAGCTTCTGTGTGACCAATATTAATGTACTTATAATAAGATGGGATGTCATCAAATGAGAATTTGGTAGCCACAACATATAAACAATTACATATGTGTATATGTGTATACTATAGTGTGAATGCATGTATACATACATATACTAACCTATGTATGAATATACAACACTAAACCAATTCCCAATGAATGAGACAAAAGAATATGAACACTTCTCCAAAGAAATACAAAATAATCATAACTAAGTGAAAAAAAGTTCCAAATTACTAAGAAGAAGAAGAAGAAGAAGAAGAAGAAGAAAATGCAAATTTAACAAATCTGAGGCTTTATATCATACTCTACAAAGAGATCCCAAAAATATCAGTAGTTAATATTGGAAAAATTATGGAATAATAGTTACAATAATACATTATTGGTGGAGCTACAAAAAGGTACATCTATTTTCGAAAGCAATTTTGAATTATGAAAATAAAGTGACTAAAATGTCCGCATCAAAGATTCTTTGAACAAAAGAATCCTTTATTGGATTACTCCTTCATGGAAGAAGAAAATCACCATAAATAAGAAGTTATTTATAGTAATAATTTTTGTTATAATAAGAAAGTGGAAATAAAGTAGATGCCCATCTGTTGGGAAATGGTTAAACTAATGGTGATACATAAATATAATGAAATGCTGTAGTGTAAAAAAATGTATGGAAGAAACACAGAGAAAGATGGACCGATAAGGTGAGGTCTTAATGATGAGGTCTTAAGCAGAGACAATAAAACAATATATACAATAACTACAATAGCATAAATAAAAAGAACAACTACACACCTTCATAAAATTAAATGTGAACATAACAATATTATATAAATCAAACATGACATCAAATGAACAGATTATGAGAACAACTTTAACCCACACTTTCAGAGATGTGAAAAGTTAGCAAGTTTCACACGTTGTATGTGACTTCAGATTTTTCTCAAAGAATTGATATGCTGTTTTTTCCCCTCTTTTAAAAACACAATTTGTTCTATGGGATGGGTCTCTTGGAGGTAAAGGGATAATGTGAATAACTGACAATGTAAAAAAAAATACGTTAATAAAATCTTATCTTAAAGTAAATACTATAACAAATCCAAAAAAAAAAAAACCCTAGTGATAATACTTGCTTGATCCAGAAAATCGCACCCCCTAAAAAAAACAAGTGATTTTATTCTCTTAATCTACTTCAAGAATATCCATAAGATTATCTAAAATATCAAGGCAAAGTGTAATGGACAGTATTTGAAACAGATCATGGTAAAGAAATAATGCGTTTCTTTCCATTGATACAATGATGGAGTTACCAGATATGCCCAGCCTTATTCAATAAAGATAGATTCAGGGCCACTGGTCTAAAAGGATTGCGGGATTATTTTTGCAGAAGTTCAAAAAAGGAAGAGTATTACAGAATTTTAATGATTTGAATTGCATTCTTACATCAATGAGCCTATCCATGGCAACAAAGTAGCCATATATTAAGGCATAAATGAATTTCCTTTATCCTACAAAGATTATACCTGCTGAAAATAATGATTTTTTTTTTCCTAAACCAGAAGGTAAAATAGATCTTAAAAGAAATTGAAGAGGAAAAATAATTTATGGTACAGTAGTAAATAATATTATCACATAATGATACATGATCCATATCACTATGATTATACCTACACTATTTATGTGTTTTGGTATAAATATGTCTGTATTTATTTAATAAATTTTTATTATCTTTACATATAATCATTTGGGGTTTTGGTTGTTTTATTAATTGATTCATTTATTACTTGATTAATATTACTAATTATTTTCTAATTTTGAATTACTTTTACATATCTTCAATCTGATTTGTTTTAGGTATTATTTTTGCTATATTAATATGTCTTAAAATTAATTTAAAGTTGTTGCACAAAAATAGATTAATGAAATAAGTTTTCAGTTCTCTTTCTCTGGTTTATCCCTTCATGATTTGGGGATGAGTATAATATTTGTCTAATAAAAGGAAATTGGTAGAATATCCTCTTTCTAAATATCTGACAATATTTCTATTTTGGAGATTAGGTTGTTTTAAATCGCCATATTATATTTCTTAATTTGAGTATTTAAATTTTTGGAGCCAGTCATCTAAATCCTTTGTTCTATTCTTTGTATGTTACTCTGTATAATGAATTTTTATCATTTTCTTTGTTTTTTTCTCCATTCTAAATTATCATTCAATTTTCATATTGATATCTTGATTTTCTTTTGCCTCTGTCTCTTTCCCTTTTCTCACTATTAAGACAATGATATTCCTAATTTTTTTGTGAGCTTCAAGTCCATTAAATGGTTAAGTAGTAGCATAAAAATGTAATGCTTATACTTATTAATTATGAAAATTGGTCACTATCAAAGCCAAAGTGAATCTCTTTCATTGTACATCTATATATCATCATAATATCATGAAATTTGGAACTTAAAAGGACTTTAGAGATCCTCTACCAAACCTCTCAATTTTAAGATGAAAGACCTGAAGCCTAAGAGGGTTGGTAGAGGATCTCTAAACTCTGGGGTCATAAATAATAACTACTGAAGCTGTGATTCAAAGTTCAGCTTTAAATCCAGCACCCTTTGCAGTGCAATACACAGTTACCTCCAATTTTACATACAAATGTCCTTGGAATTGTTTAGTTTAGTCAAACCCAAAACTAAGTTTTTCACAGGTTTGTTTTTCTCATGGCTGTTTTTTTAGTGTTTTGTGATAGAATTATTCTTTTAATTTTCTAATATTTTTCTTGGTAATATTTTAAAACTAGTTTTTAAATTGACCTGATGATGCCTTTGTTTACCCATGTCTTTACGTCTGGCAAGCACTTGAGTTGATTCCTGTACTCCTTTGGTTTTGTCATGGGCTATTTTGTATCTGTTACATTTCTCTGACAATGTAAAAAGGACAGTGGCATTTTTTTTTCAGTTTCCAATTTTTCAGAGTGAAGAGTTTGCTAAAATAGATTAACTTGGAAGAACCATTATCAAGTAATCTGTTTTCTATTCTTTATCATTTCTTCAAGTTTGATATTGATTTGGATCTAACCACTCTATGATCTGAGTATACACAGCCAGTTGTTTCTGGATTGACTCTTAGATTGTTAACCAGTCATTTACTAGCTTTTGAAATATTGTCAATTTAATTTTCTTTTTATGAGGCTATTCAGAGCTCACCATGTCCAGAGCCTCTGACTCTCTTCTTAAAGAATATTATTTATCATGGTTTGTAAGTAATAATTCACATTTCTACAGTACATTAAGTTTTAAAAGTGCTTTCTTCATAAAAATCCTGTGAGATAGGAAATACAACTACTACTTTCTCTATTTTACTGATGGAAAAATAAGACCTTCAGTTATCACAGAGCTGGACCTCAAATCTAAGTCTCTTGACTATGAATTCAGCATTCTTTCACCATATGACAACTCCATCTAATGTGTATGGGAAGGAGGAAAAGAGGATATGGCTGGAAACACTGTGAGTAAATGACTAAGACAGGATTCAAACCCATGTCTTCTGACTCCAAAGTCAGTGTTTCTTCCAGCAGTCCAAAGTACTCTCACAGAGTAGTCTAGAAACATTTGGCTTCCTTCATTTCTGGACCCCAAAAATTTATTTATTAAGATAATTTATGTTATTTTCATTTGTCAGCTTCCATGTTGAAATCATTAATTATCAAAATATATTTTCACAAAATTTATATGTAAACTGGGGCAGTTATGTACTGGATAGGGCAAAGAATATGGAAGAAGAACTGGGTTCAAAAGCCATTTAAGATATTGACTAACCATGTGAGCTTCTATGTCAGTTAAGCGCACTCAATCTCAGTTTTGTCATCTGTAAAAGGAGTTTGGATTTGATAGTCAGTATCTGGTAAACAGAATCTAGTCTCAGTCAATAGGTCTGGGGCAAAGGGTTTGTCCTTGAGTCCCTCACTGGGGTGAATGGAGAAAGTCACCTTTAACCTGGTTTAACATGATTTCTTCACCTAGAAACTGGAATCTTGTGATCATGAAGGGACTGGATAATTAAGTCTGTTTCCTCATTAGATATCCACCAATCAGAGATGCCTTGGGGAGAGGTGAATAAGGGAATTTCCAAAACTATATTTAATGACTCAAGATGTCGAATGAATTTGCCTTTAATCTCTAAGAAAGATCATTGACCAAATAATTTATTGGTTTTTGCTATCCTGAATAACAAGTTGTTTTTTATTACCTGGGAAAATAAAGCAATTTTGGAAGCATATAAGATTTGAAAATTCGAAATAGCCTTTGAGAATCCATACCACCCCAAAGAGTAAGCTATAGTGTGTCCTTATATTTTACCAGGATATCTATAGTATAATATCAAGGAAATTTGTTTTGTATCATTGTGGGAAATATGGGAAATGGGTAAACCAGTGTGAGGATGTTGCACTATTTAGGCCCTAGAATGATATTAGAATTGATAAATACTGCACAGAAATAAAGAATTTAGTGATGAGTTGTTTAGGAAAGCAAAGAACAAGGAAAAAGCATGTTACAAAACAAAGTCTACCCCTAACATGGGTCCCAAATGTCTATTTAAGTAAACATGGCAGTTGTAAATAGTGTTACTACTCCCTTGAGTTAGCTGTTCTAATGCTAGAATGAATCCAATCAGAAATATTTTTTCCATTTCAGAGGGCAGTTATGACTAATAAAATTTGGCTTCATCTATTTATTAACATAATAATTTTTTGCTAGTCTTCCAAAGAACATCGAGTGCTATATAAATTACATAATCAGCTGTCCTAAATAACCAGCATTTGGGAAAACAGACCATATGACTATAAACAAATAAGTTCACCACTTCACCACACCTAAAAGTCATTCAATTCACATAAGTGAATCTCAGAAACTACCCTAAAGATTAAAATATCAAAGGATCTGAAAGTCAGAAAGGTCTTCAATGGCCAGGCATTCTAACTCATTCCTAAAAAAATTAGCCCTAACCATCACATACTCAATAAGTGCTCGTCCTTCCTTTGCCTCAAGAGCAGAGGGAACCCACTGCCTGAAAATTTTATCTCTTACACCTTTGGAGAGTCCTAATTATTAAATAATGTGGCTTTTTTCTTACTAGCAAATAAATATGCCTCTTTGTAATTTCTCCTTATTTTTTTTTGTATTTGAAATTATTTGTAATTTCTCCTTATTGCTAATTCAGCCATCTGTGAAGAAATTGAACAAGTCTAATCTCTCTTCTCTATGTTATCTCTCCAGATATTGAAATATAACTCTCATGGTCCCCTTTACTGCCTTCTTACCTACCAAAATCTCTCACCTTAAACATTCCCAATCCCTTCAATATATCCTCAAATGGCTGATCTTGATGCTCTTCTTCATTCTAGATGCACTCTTCTGGAGTCTATGAAGCTCATGAATTTCATTGCTAATAAATGGTCACCAGAACTAGGTGCAATATTCCACACGTGGTCTGCCCAAGGCAGTACTACACTTTACACATGGAAGATCCAACAGTCAGTCACACTACCTCAGAATCTTTCTTGCCCCAAAGGCTTCTCATGAAGGTTAAAGTCTCCAGTTAACAAGTTTCTTCCATCTTGGCTCGAATTGATTCACACGTTTGAAGTGATTAGCCACTACCCTCAGTGAGCAGAGAGCATGAGCAAGAAGTCCAAACAAAGAAAATAAACCAATCAGTATTCACCAATTTAATCAGTTGAAATATCCAGAGAGTTTCTTATACAACTTCAAGAATGAAATATAACATTTAAGCACTCTGCAGCCAAAATGACTTCATAAGCACATTGGGATCAGGAGAGTCACGAGGTTCATAAAGCTTTTAAAGGTGACATGTTGAGAGATTAAAGCTAGAGATATGAGATACTTAACAAAAAACGGGTCTATACTTTTGACTTCCCTCTCCTGCCTGTTCTCTCTCTTTGGCAAGAGCATTCTGAAGTTATCGGGGCATGTGTGACAAAAGAGGCATCCTATAAATGGCAAATTCAATTTAAGAAAGTAAGAAAGCTTCCTCGGTATCTTTTCAGAAAAGGGGAAAAAATCTATTAATGGAGGCAATGGAGCAGCATGAATACCACAAAGTGAAATAGACTTCACTTGCTCAGAAGACAACTTTGTCAAGTGGGTCAGATCTGGAATTTCTCATTGCCTTGCTAGCACTCCCTCACCATTCACTCTTCCAAACAGCCCTTTTCATCTGTGGACAGTGCCATCATTCTCCCAGTCACACAATTTCACAACCTCCGAGCCTCCCTGGACTCTTCTTGCCTTCTCCTTATCCCTCCATATACAATCTAAGTCTTGTAGAGTCTATCTCCAAAACCTTAGTCATATCCAGTTCCCTGTGTCATGAATATCAGCTGGGGAGACATTGGACCTAGATTCAAATCTTGCCTGTCACATGAACTGCCAATTTAATTTTGGCTGAGATATTTACTGATCTGGGATCTCACTTTCCACACCTATAAAATAAAGCAATTGGACAAATGATGTCTGAGGTCCCTTCTGGCTCCGAATCTATGATCTTGTGACACGAGAATTTCAGCACTCCATTATTCTTCATGTAAATTGTGGCAATAATTTATTGATTATTCCTTTGTCCTTCTTTTAATGTCCCCTTTTCAAACCTCCACATAGCTGTGGAGCTAGCTACAGATAATCCTTACTGGGATACATCTAGTCATCTTTTATCTTTTCTCAAAGATCTTCCATGGCTACATATCATCTATAATTTGGCACCTGAAGCTCTCCATTTTCTGGATTCCACTGCTTTTCTTCTCTTACATCATATTATTCCTCTTCAAAAATTCTATGTTCCAGTTGAATTGGACCCAGTTTCTTAAATTTAATACTCCCTCTTACATATGCTGAAGCTCTCCATTTTCTGGATTCCACTACTTTTCTTCTCTTACATCATATTATTCCTCTTCAAAAATTCTATATTCCAGTTGAATTGGACCCAGTTTCTTAAATTTAATACTCCCTCTTACATATGCTGAAGCTCTCCATTTTCTGGATTCCACTACTTTTCTTCTCTTACATCATATTATTCCTCTTCAAAAATTCTATATTCCAGTTGAATTGGACCCAGTTTCTTAAATTTAATACTCCCTCTTACACATGCTGAAGCTCTCCATTTTCTGGATTCCACTGCTTTTCTTCTCTTACATCATATTATTCCTCTTCAAAAATTCAATGTTCCAGTTCAATTGGACCCAGTTCCTTAAATTTAATAGTCCCTCTTACATATGCATGCATTCACATAAGTTATGTCCCTGCCTAGAATTTCACCCTTTATTATATTAGCTCTTTCTGAATCTTTGTCTTCCTTCAAGGTTCTGTTCAAGCACCATTTGCTTCATGAATTTTTTTCCTGCTCTCTGTCCCTTCTCAATTTTCCTTTTGCTATAAGAGTGGAATAAGAGCTAACATTTATATGATGCTTACTCTATGCCATAAGCTGTGTTAAGTATTTTTAAATTATTATTCGCTTGATCCTCAAAACAACCTGGAGGTAGCTGCTGCTAATATTATCCCCATTTTAGAGATCAGAAATTTGAACCAAAGAGATGTTGAGTGGCTAGACCTAGGTGAGGTGTCTGAAGCTGGATTTAAATACAAGTATTCCTGATTCAGGGCTTACCACCCCATCTACTGTACCATGTGGCTCACCAATGCTGTACTTATTTACATGATTTATTCATTCCATCCCTACTTCTAGCATAATGTAAGCATCTTGATGTCAGAGAATGTTTAATTTTTGCCTTTATACTATCAGTTCTTAGCACCAGACTTAAGACCCAGGAAGTGTTTTGTAAATATTGGTTTCATTGAAATAAATTTAATAGATGTGAATTGAAGTGAATTAATGATTTATGATAAGGACAAAATTTTGTTGCCATTTTGCTGGTTCTAGTTTAGAGTGTAATATTACTTTTGCCTATTTAACTTCAGTATTATGAAGATATAGCTAATTGAAAAGAAAAGCAAGAGTCACAAGGGTTATGGGACACCAATAAAGAGCAACCACCTTGTGACTTCCACAGTGTTCCTTAACTGATGATTCTCATTATAAATCACTTGGTTTTCGTACTGAATCTTTATTTTAAAATAAAGTTTTAGGGGGTTTAGCACTGCACTGGAAGTTTACAAATATCCTAAATAATTCTATAAAATGGGGGCAAAGTCTGATAGAGATGCTATTGAGTTACATCAAAACTATTTTTTAATGCTACCTTCTCCAGTTAACGAAAAGAGCTGTATGTGATGCTCTTTAAGGCATGAATCATATGAATTCTCAGTATAGTCTTTGCTTTACATAATGGCCAATTTAGAAGCTACCTACTGGTTAATAGTAAGTCCATAGTAATAATTTCATTTAATTTAGCATATTATTTGCTAAATGATATCACTCCTTGGGGTAGATGTGCTTTCTTCATGAATTGTTTATCAGCGAATGAAGTCGAAGTCCAGGGTCACAGATTAAGAGAGGGAAGGGATATTGCTTGCCATTGAGTCTCAAAGTCTCACAAATGTGAAAACAGGATTTGATAGACTGAATGACTTACCCCAAATTATACAGAGTGATAGAGATTGGATCTCATTTCTAACAACTCCAGATATAGCATTCTCTCTATTTTATCATGCTAGATTTGGGTTTGAATATCATACATGATAATGACAACCTTGTGATCTTCAGCAAGTTACACAACTTCCCTGTGCCTCAGTTTCCTCCCCTATAAAATGAGGGGCTCAAACTTAATGGCCTCTTCATCTATGATCCTATCATTTCTTTGTTCAGAAAATTAAGTTTCAAGACAACCAGGTTTAGCAATCTGTCACCATTTTCATACAGAACACACTACTCACTCAATACATTTTAGCATATGCCATTGGTGGGGCACAGGGAAGAAAAAAATACATTTCAAAACCTATATATTTCAAAATTCAGGTGCATTTATCCAGAGAACTGAAAAATAACTGGATCAATTCAGACAGGATTTACCTGAATTGACTTCTCTGACTTTTTGGCTACCTTTTACACCTCAAACTGTTTCCTTCTTCCCTGTTTTAGTTGCAAATGGCTATATCCTAAGAGTGAAAGTATATGGCTTTTAAAATTAGCCTGCCATCTAGAAAAGGAGAGCTAATTACTTATATGAAGTGACTGAATAACCAAGGGAATAGACTTTTGATGGGTCTAATACATCAGGCTTATTGTAACCGTATTTTGTTGGTCTCTTGGTGAGACACTATATAATACACAAAAGGCAAATTGCAAGCTTAGAAATGTCAAAATACCATTCCATCTAGGGGAGCTTTGACATCTTAATGAGTTAGATAGGGAAGTTCATTTCTCTAGCAGTACAATGATCTGCACTTTTACCTGACTTTTCCTCCAGCTTTGACTATTCTTCAGTCCCTTTCTTTAACTGAAAATTAAATTGAACCTTGCTATTTACTTGTTGTTTATCTTTATTTTCCTCATCCCCTCCCTGAAACACTCCTTCTTTTATAATGACATCAGAGGTCTTTTCTCTGCCAAGAAAACAATTGAAACCCTCTGTTCCTTTTGATAAGTAAGCTAGCCAGGGGATGCAGAATCACTTCTACTCCCAGGCTCCCCTAGGCTCTGCCATCTCTGGAGAGCAACTAACCATAAGAATCAATGCTTAAAGAGACTTGCTGACACGGCAAGGCTACTAAGGACTATGGGAAGAAAAACAATGATCCCCTTGTGTCCAACAAGCTCAAAGAGGCAAATGCTCAGAGGGAAGCCATTTTGTAAGCTTTGGCCAAGTGTAGCAATAGGAATCAAAGTAAAAATGGGCTACAAAACACTGGAATATGTTTTCCAGAAGTGAATTTAATTCTAAATAAAAGGAAAAGATAAAATAGTCTCAAATTTTCCAATGTTTTCTGAAATAGAATGTGGGATGTAGTACTAAGAACTTTTGACTTGTAATTAGAAGACATGAGGTCACATTGTGCCTCTGCAACTTCCTAGCTGTCCAATTAGCTTGAACAAATCAGTTCACCTTTGTAAACCTCAGTTTAATCATCCTAGGATATTGAGAAATCATCATTTGTATTACCTCCCTCCATGGATTGTTAGCAGGAAAGCACTGTCCCCAGAAAAATGGTTTTCCTTTAGGTCCAAAATCATTTCTTTGTGTGATACTCAGCAAAGCCTGAATGGGAATCTGCTTTGTTTTATACATATATATATATTTTTTTTTCCATCCCAAATGAAAAACTTCTAGTTATTCATTTCCTTACAGCTCTGTAACCGTAAAAGGTTCAAACTTGAACTCTTGCTTCCACTCTTCTCTTGGCTTAAGAACCCTCAAAAGCTGAGTTCCAGTAAACATTCTAATTGTATCCTTCACTTTAGCCCATAATAGAATCCTTAAGCCTTCCATTTTTTTAAGTTTTAAAGGAGCCATAATAGAGAACTATTGCTTTAGGCATTACTGACATATCTGACTATTGTGAAATACTCCTTTAAGACTCCAAACTTCATGAAAAGACTTGGACAAATCACAACAGTCTGTCAAATGGTGAGTGGAATCTTGAAGATGGTTGGACCATATAGATGATCTAGTTCACTTCAATCTTTTTTAGATAATAAGACTGAGACCTCAGAGATCTGGAACTAGAATTTAAATGACCTCTCCCATTATAGGCTTGTTTTGTTTTACTTCATTTTCTTTTTTACCTTCCAAGAAAGCCTCCCTTCTTGGTTCTTCTGATTACTTGACATTTTTTATCTTTGGTTTAGTCTTGGAAATGTGAACCAAAAACAAATAATTGATTATGATTTTCTTTTATATTTAGGTTTTTAATCAACAAATACAAAGAATACATAATTATCATGTACAATGTACAATGTCCTAGGCATCAGGGAGAAAGAGTTAACCCAGGTTCCTATCATCATAGGGGTAACAATCTAGTTGATGAAACAAAATGAACATAAAAATTTAAAAATCCATTTATAATTTAAATAATAATAAAAACAGTGTGGGAATAATCAAATTGATTATCCAGGCAATAAATCCTAACAATCATAAGAACAAAGAGGCAAATTTTTAAGACTATAAATATAGATATATATACATGTATATCATTGTATATACATAGACATATATGTGTATATATAAGAATATGTGTATATTTAAGTATATGTGTATATATGTATGTGTTTATTATATAGAAATCATATGTGCCCATTTATCATATGTACATTTTATATGTGTGTGTGTCTCTGTGTGTAATTTGGATGTAGACCAGGTAGTGGTGTTGTTGGGCCAAGGGATTACACATTTTATAACTATTTGAATGTAGTTTCAAATTACTCTCCAGAATAGAGAAGTTTACAACTCCACTAACAATGCATGAATATACCAATTTTCCCACTTCCCCTCCAATACTTATCATTTGCTTTCCTTTCATATGAGACAATCTGATAGATGTGAGATGATATGTCAGTGCATTTCTTAAAATTTGCATTTATGTAATCAATAATGATTTAGGAAATTTCTCCGTAGCACTACAAATAGCTTTGATTTCTTCCACTGAAAACTACCTATTCATATCCTTTGACCAATAATCAAATTGGGAATGGCTTGTATTCATTCACTTTATCTATTTGATAAATGAGATCTTTGACAGATACATTTTCCTAGTTTTTATTAGATTGGTTTTAAATTTAATGTAATCAAAATTATTCTATTTTTTTGTTTTCTATCTGTTTTTTGTCATAAAATCTTCACTTATCTATAGATCTAAGAGGTAAACTATTCCATGCTCTCCTAATTTGTTTGTAGTAGCACTCTTTATATCTAAATCATGTACCCATTTTGGTATACACTGTGAGATACTGGTCAAGAACCTCCTCCTGAATAAGGCATTTTTCCAGTGCTCTAGTTATTAATGCCTTCCCATCTGAGCTTTATCTTCCATAAATGTCCTATGTGTTTAGTTATTAATGTGTTGCTTCCTTCATTAGGATATGAAGTCTCTAAGTTATGATACTAGTTTTGATTATTTGTTTGCCTTTCCTTTTAACCCCAGCATTTAGCAGCCTGGCACATAAAAGGCATTCAATTAATATTTGCTGACAAACCAGTTGACTGAATGAATTATGACTAAAATGATGTTTTAAAACACACCACAATGCCTTACACACAATTAGTAAATATCTGTTATCTACCAAAAGCATTTAAAAATAATAGCTATCTGAAAGAGCAGATTGATGAATGGGACATGCAACTAAAAACTAGAAAAAGAACAAGTTAAAAGCCCAAAATTAAGTGCCAAATTGGAAATACTGAAAATCTAAGAAGAAATTTATGAAATTGAAAGTAAGAAAACTACTGACCTAATAAATGAAGTTAGGAGTTGAATTCATGGAAAAAATAGATAAACCATTACTTAATGTAATTTTTTAAAAAAGACCAAATTACCAATATCAAAAAAGGCAAAATCACAACAAATAAAGAAGAAATTAAAGAATTATTGAAATTTATTTTGCCAACTATGTGCTACTAAACCTGACAATCTAAGTGAAAGAGATGAATACTTACAAAAAATATAACTATTCAGATTAACAGAAGAGGCAATAGAATATTTAAATAATCCATTTTAGGGGGAAAAAACTGAACAAACCCATCAAATAATTCATTAAGAAAAATGCCCTAGAGTCAAATGGATTCACAAATAAATTTTACCAATATTGGAAATGTGAATCTTTCCCAGTTCTTTCTGTGACTTTCTTTTTGACCAAATATGGTACTACTACCTAAACCAAGAAGGGCTAAAACAGAAGGAAAACTGTAGCCCAATCTCCTGAATGGAAATTGATTCAAAAATTTTAAATACAATATTAGAAAGATTACATCATGATCAGGTAGGCTTTATACCAAGAAAGTTGGCATAGCTCAATATTAGGAAAAGCATGAGCTTAATTAACAACATCAACATAAAAAAACCAGAAACCATATCACTATTTTCATAGATGCAAAAAAAAATTGTTTACAACTTACAACACCCATTCCTTAAAAAAAAAAAAAAGGAGATTAGAAAACATTGGAATTATTTGAATTTTCCTTAAAGTGATTAATGGTATCTATCTAAAATCATTACCAAGTACTATCTGTAAAGGTGACAAACTAAAACCCTTCTGAATGTGACCAGTGGTGAAGCAAGGATGCCAGTTATCACCATTATTATCATTACTCTATAAAAGATTACTATAGCAATAAGAGCAGAAAAAGAAATTTAAGGGATTAGAATAGACAATGAAGAAGTAAAATTATCATGTCACAAATGATGTGATGATATATCTAGTGAAAAGATTAAAATTAATATCCAGTACTCCAAGTATTATATTTAATAAAATTTAGTAAATATTTATCTTGAAGTATAAGGAAGTAAGGCTAGCAAAAACTAAAAAGGCACTCCTCCCTCTCCTGCTATGGAACCAGAGAGCACATGGGCAGAAAGCAGAAACTGAAAGCTCCCTCCACATATGGAGATACACAAACCGGAAAAGGAAAGGGGGATTATGGGAAATGTAGTCTCTAGGTATCAAAATTCTAAATCAACACCTACCCCCGTGATCCTTTGGGAGACCAGTCTCCCCAATGGATCATGAATGCAGCCATGTGGTCTCTGCAGGCAACTTCACGGTGCCTTCTAGATTCTGGGAGGTAGTCTCTTTTTCTAAATTTGGCTCAAATTCAAGTCAAAGTTCACAATAATAACATAATCCCCCCTGAGGAAAATAATAATACATTCTGTCCTCTGAAGAGGAAGATACAGAGATGCATTTAGGAATTACACACGGAAACATAGTTTAGTCATAAGGCATACAAATCAAGTATCCAAAAAAAATCAAGGAATCAAAAAAATTAAAAATTTAAAAATAACTTCTCAATAATATAAAAATATAACAAGAAAACTTGAAAATAATTCTGGGAAGGAAAAAGAAAAGAAAAAAATCACAACTCACAAGAGGTTCTTCTAGTGATCCATGTCCCATAAGCATACAACAATTAGTCACTAACCAATTTAGCAGTCTGGACTATAGTAAGTTGTCATATCATGAGAGAAAATAGAAAAACGGACTAGATCTTGAGACAAATGGGAAATAGAATTTCCTGGTTAAACCCTTGTCTTCGTTTTTTGGGATAATAGAGGCAGAGCAAACAATGTCATTTCCTTGATATAGAGTATGGTACAAGGAAGTCCTGAATTTAACACATGTTAAACAGCTGCAACCTCAAGTCTCACACATTATCAAGTCACTGTGCTTTTTGTGCAGAATGTCATCAATCCCCATAGGATTAGTTTGGTTTCCTTCACCTTTTTGTGCTCATTTGGCACTTTGCAAGTCAAGTTCTGTCCTCCTTTGTGATCCATTTGTCCTTGGATTAGACATAGTCATCAAGGTAAAGCCTCATAATAGTTAATATTTTTGGTTGTTTGTTTTTATGCTAGGTAAATGGATATCTTAGGACATATAAGGCAAATGGTTTATCATAATTTGGTATGCCAAGAGCAGGGGCAGACAGGCTAGCTTGTTTTAAATCGAAAGAGCCAGGTGTTCTGTTTCCAATTTAAGTGGTTCAGAGACTGAGTTTTTTGTGAGTGCTACAAGGGTTTTAGTGATTTCCCCATAGCAAGGGATCCACTGCCGACAAAATCCTGTTGCTCCAAGAATAGCTCTCAATTGCTTTTTAGTGGTAGAAGCACTTAACTTTTGAACATTTTCAATACATTGGGAGAAATTAAACAAAATTCAGCAGTTAAAATAAAGCCTAAATATTGTACCTTGTGGAGACACTACTGAACTTTGTCCCTGGACACCTTGTGGCCTCTGTATGATTGAAAATCTGTTACCCAAAAAAGAACTACATATCCCAAGAGCCCACTGACTTCCTGTCATTACACACTTCCTGTAGACAGAGGATAAAGGGCATGGGCTTTGGAGGCTTCTTCTCTCTGATGTAGAATCAGCATTGATGGTGGTGAGTGGGGTTAACTAAAAGTGGCTAACCAACCATGGGCAAATGATCTTTATTTTTTATCTTCTTTATTCCTTGATTTTGAATGATCATTAATGAATCTCTTAAAATATAATATTATTATTAAGATTTAATTTAAATTTTTATACCTATCTTATGTAGCTCTAAGAGGAGATGCTTGCTATCCACTTGGCATGCTTCAGCTTTTGGTGAGGTTAAGAGTAAATCATTCATATACTGAATTAAACAGCTGTATTTAAATTTTATGGCATCTGTATCAGCAGTTAAATATTGTGTGAACAGAGTAGGGCTGCCCACAGAACCTTGGGGAAGATGAACCCAGGCCCTCTCAGTGCCCTTTCAGGTGAAAGCAAAGATATGCCTGGAGTTCTCATTTATGGTTATAGAGACAAAGGCTGAGCACAAGTCTACTACTGTAAAGTATGTATTCACAGAGAGGAGGTTTGAAAACTACCAGTAGAAAAGCAGCTTTGGTTGCAAACCAGTAGCAGTTTTAAACTGCCATGTTTCTTGGCTGTAACCAGGCTGCCAGCTTTTTAAAAAAGGAAAAAGAAAAGCTGAGTTCTTGAATCCTTTCGTGGTCTGCCAAAAAATGTAAAGATTAAAATTATTATCCAGTACTCCAAGTTTTATATTTAAATAATATTTATTAGATGTTTATCTTGAAGTATAAGGAAGTAAGGTTAGCAAAAACTAAAAAGCCACTCTTCCCTCTCCCACCATGGAACCCTCCATGTATAGAGATGCACAAAAAGGAAAAGGAAAAGGGGATTATGGGAAATGTAGTCTCTAGGGTTCAAAATTCTAAATCAGCACACTAGAAAACCCTGGAGAATTACCCATAAAACTAATAGAATAAATAAGTTTAGCAAAGTTGCAGCATGTTAAAAAAAAAACACATGAATCATCGGCATTTCAATTTATCACCAATAAAGTCTAACAAGAGATAGAAAAAGAAATTTCATTCATAATAATTCTAAATTTAAAATACTTGGAGGCATATTTACCAAAACAAACCCAAGAGCTATATGGACACAATTACAAAACAGTCTTTACATGAAAAAGTCAAATCTAAACAATTGAAAAAATATTAATTTCTCCATCATATGTCAAGTTAATATGATAAAATGATAGCCCAACACAAAGTAATTTACCTACTTAGTGATTTGACAATCAAAATACTCAAAAATTATTTCATAGAACTAGAAAATATAACAAAATTCGTCTGGAAGAGCCAAAGGCCAAGAATATGAAATAATATGAAGGAAGGAAGCCTATAGCCACATCATATTTTAAACTATGCAATAAAGTGCTAAAACATCAGTATAATCTCATACTGACTAAGAAATAGAATAATGGATCAATGGAAGAGATTAGGTAATCAGCATATGATAATTTCCATAGGAACGTAATGTTTCATAAACCTAAATATCCGAGCTATGGGGGAAATAAATAACTATCTGATAAAAACTACTAGGAAAACTGAAAAAAAAATAGTATGACAGAAACGAAGCATAGATCAACATCTTATTCCATATACCAGGACAAAGTCTAAATATATACTTGATCTAGAAATAAAGGGTGAAATAAACATATTAGGGGAACATGGAGAAGTTTACCTGTCAGACCTATGGATAAGGGAAGAATTTATGGCCAAAGAAGACATAGAGAATATTATGGAAAATGAAATGGATAAATTTGATTACATTAAACTTAAGATTAAAAAAATAAATTCAATACAATGAATATTAGAAGGAAAACAATAAATTTATGGGGGATTATAGAAAATATCTCTCACAATATCTTTATTTCTCTAATATATAGATGGCTGAGTAAATGTATAAGACTATAAAGCATTCCCTAATCAAAAACAATTGTCAAAGGGCACGAACAGACAGTTTCGAGAAGAAGAAATTAAAACTATAATCATATGAAAAAATGCTCCAAATCACTATTCATGAGACAAATTAAAACAAATCTGAAATACTAACTTCGATGAGTCAGACTGCCTAACATAATAAAAAATATAAATCTTAAATGCTGGAGGGGATGTGGGAAGATTGAGACACTAATAAACTGCTGTTGGAACTGTGAACTAATACAACATTCTGGAGGGCAATATAGAATCACACTCAAAAGACCATAAAAACCATGCATACCCTTTGACTCAGCAATACCACTGCTGGGACTATATCTCAAAGAAATCAGAAATAAGAGAAAAAGACCGACTGGTACCAAAACATTTGAACAACTTTTCCTTAGTGGCAAAGAATTAAAAATTGAGGCACTGTCCATCATTTGGAGAATGGATGAACAAAATTGTGGTATACAATTGTAATGGAAAACTTTTATGCCATAAGGAAAACAATAAACAGAATGAGTTCAGAAAAATCTGGAAAACCTTATATGAACTGATGCAAAGTGAGGTGAGCAGAACGAGGAGAACAATATATGCAATAACAGAAATATTACATGGATATCAGCTGTGAAGGACTATACCATTATCAGCAAAGCAAATTTCCAAGATAACCACAAGGGCCTCATAATGAAAAAGACTATCTACAGGAAAGGAAGGACCTACTGAAGTCTGATAGCAGATCAAAGCATGCCATGTTCCACTTTATTTCCTTCAGGAGTTTTTTTTTGTTTGTTTGTTTAATTTTATTCATGATAATTGTCTTCTAAAATGCATGAACAATAAGGAAATATGCATTGCATAAAAGCACTGATATAATCTATATCAGACTTTAGACTGCCTTGGGGAAGGAAGGAAAGAAGGAAAGGAGGAAAAGAGAAAATCTGAATCTGAAAACATCAGAAAACAATTGTCAAAAATTGTTTCTACATGTAACTGAAAAAAATAAATAATTGGGAATAAATGTTAGCTGTCCAATTCATGCTATATCATTTTCCCACTGAATTCCATAAAGATCCTTTTTACCTCTTGGCCAAGGTCTGAATTCTCAGAAAGTGTAAGAGGTTTTCTTTAAGCCTATTTCTGACTAATAATTCAAGAATAGAAAAAAATATATTTTATAAAGGACAAAGAGAAAAGTAAAGCTGAAATTTAATGCCAAGAGAAATTTAGGAAAGTGTCACCAGACATTTTTGCCCTCAATGTAGGAGGGTAAATTGGAAGTAGTTCTTTCCCAGTTTCACTCAGTTCCTTTTCTAATGTAGGAAGTAGGTCTCTGCTGACATTTTCTCCAACCAAGGAGATATAATAAGAATCAAGAGTTAAAATGGATTTCTGCTTATGTCAAAAGAGTGTTGAACTGAAGGAGCCACAGGAGAAAGTAAACAGGGGAGTAAAAACAATATAAAAATCAGATGTGATCATAGTTAGGGCATTTCTTATACCTTGTGCAAATCCTGGTTGAGAAGTAGCCTATTCATATTAACTGAAAAAGCTATAGACTTTCCAAATATGGAGAGATTTGCTAATCATAGTACTCTCTAATAAATTGTGGACAACATAGCAGATAATTTAATTTGTTTTCTTTTTTATTTTATTCGTCTCCAATATACGTAAAAAAACAGTTTCCAACCAACATTTATAAAAAGAATTTGAGTTTCATATTCTCTCTCTCCCATCTTTCCCAATTCCCACCACTGAACAGCAAGTGATTCTGAAGATATCTGGATAACTAAAGACAGAGCAACTACAAATAGGCTAGTATAAGCAACCTAAGGGTATTATTTTGGGGGCAACAGGGGAGATGTGAAGCCTGGCAGAGTGTAAGCACAAAAGAACAATATGATGATATTAACAGAAGATGTAATAGACTCTGCACTATTGAAGGCATTAGCTAACAATGCTAATAATAATAGCAGCATTTGTATAGCACTTTAAAGATTACAAACCATTATTATCACAGATGAGGAATCTGAGGCTGACAGAAATAGAGTGATTCAATCTTGGGTCATATACCATGTAAGTGTATAAGGCTTATTTGGAACTTGGGTCATGCTGCTTCCAGGTCCTGTGCCCTAACCAGATCACCTAGATTTCTCTAAATAGATGCTCTATATCTATCTATATCTATATCTATATCTATATGATAGAAACTATGTGTATTTTATCGTTGATAAAGGGAACTTTTTAACAAAGATTTTCCCCCTATTAATCCTTTCCTATCATCTGTCACCTATAGTCTAAGACAGTTGGCTAGAGAAGTGCTATTAATTCCAAATAGAAAGGAGTTGGTGGAAAACAAATCCATATAGTACAGTCAGTCTTTAAGTTTTACAGGGGTAATATTCCTAGAAAATATGGAAAAATAGAAGTCATGGATGTTTATAAATTGAAGCTATGGGAATGAAGGAGTTAGATTCCCAGAACAACAGAAAACTCTAATCTAGCAGTTGTTGAAAATACACTCTTTACATGCAATATTCCTAACAAAGCAACCATAAAATGTAGGGAAGAAGAGAGACAACACAATTCCAGAAAAGAAGAGGAAGCATAGGGGTGGTGATGTCCAAAAGAATCCCCAGATGAAAAAAGGAAAAAAGGCAACCTGAAATCTCTATTCTCCCTTTAACCTCTCTGGTTGAACTGCTATCCCAATAAAAAGCATATGCCTTGGGGTGAGTCCTTGGCCCAGTCAGAGCTCTAGATTCCAGACCCAAAAGGATCCTTGGGAACCCAGCAGCATGAACAACAGAGGAGCCAGGATAATGATGACATTGTTTCTCCCATTTTTCCTCTACTTTGCATAATGTAAAAATATATTCATTTGCCAACAAGAAAGTTGAAAATAAATATTAATAAAATCATGGATATACTTGAAGTTGTGAAAGATACTCAGGAATGTATAAGCATACTTGTGGGCTTGCTGCATATTTGGATTAGCTTTAAAATGTAATGTTATCTATGTTTTATTATATTTTATTTATTTTGTTAAATAGTTCCTACACAAATGCCACTTTTAAAAACTCTGAGGAACCACTTCATACTTCTTAAATGAACCAACATGATAGAAAAGGAAAATGATACATGCTAGAGGGGATGCTGGGAAATTGGAACATTATTACACTGTTGGTGGACTCATGATCTAATCCAGGCAGAGCAATTTAGAACTATACCGAAAGGGTTAGAAATTTTTGCATACCTCTTGATCCTGCAATACTGCTATTAAGTCTGTATCTATCCCAAAGAGATTTTTTTAAATGAAAATTACTCATTTGTTCAAATATATTTTTTACAGCTCTTTTTGTGGTAGAAAACAATTGGAAGTTGAGAGATTGCCCATTAATTGGAGCATGGCTGAACAAGTTGTGGTATATGCATATGCAATGGAATATGATGGTTCTATAAGAAATAATGATCAGAATGATTTAACTGTTGCATAGTGAAGTGAGCAGAACCAGAATAATAAACAATATTTTTGACAAACAACCATAAATGGCCTAGTTATTCTCAGCACATCAATGATCCAAGACAATCTCAAAGACTTATTATGAAAATTGCTGTCATCTGAGAAAAAAAATGATGGAATTTGAATGCTGATTGAAACATACTTTATTTTTTTTCTTTCTTTCTTTCTTTTTATATTTCTTTCTTTCTTTCTTTCTTCCTTCCTTCCTTCCTTTCTTTCTTCCTTCCTTCCTTCATTTCTTCCTTTCTTTCTTCTTTTCTTTTTCTTATTCTCCTCTTCCGCTTTCTTCTTTTTGTTTGAGATTCCTTCCACAAAATGACTAATATGGAAAATTATTTACATGATTATACATGTAAAATCTATATCAAATTACTTCTTATTTCAAGGAAAGGAGAGAGGAAAAAGACAGTGATGGAAGGAAGGAGGAAGAGAATCTGGAACTCAAAATTGTAATGAAAATAAATGTCAAAATGTATTGATTAGTGAAATAAAAAATGATAAAACATAATAAAGAAAAAATGAATAGATATTTCACAATTACATTTTAATCTGATTAAGGCTACTCAGGAGAGTTAAGTCTAAATTTTCTTATGCTCTATTTTTGATACCTCTGGCCTGGAGCATTGATATCTTAAATGATCTCTCTTCAGTGTTATTTAAACTTAAGTCAGCCTTGTTCTAAGGCCAACATACCTCTAACCAGAATGCCAAGCTACCACTCATATCGTCACCCAGGTTTTCAAATATATGTTCTTCCCTTTTAGTCAACTAATCAAGCATATTCTGTAGGGGTGTTTTCACGTCTCCTCTTCTCACTGAAGGTGTGTATGTTTGTAGGTAGAATGAGCTCTAGGTTCCAGGGAGACATGTTCTCTTGTTCATTTTATTCTTAAGGTTTTTAATTATTATAATTTGTTTTTATTTGAGTGCAATTTGCTTGACTAATCCATATTAATATTTCAATGAGTTACAGTTTAGGGACAATTCGGACCTTCAAAACAACTAATATCAAGTGTAGCTTAATTGAGAATAATAGGAGATGATGACTCAAGTACTACAACCCAAAATTCAGTAAACATGATAGCATCAATAGTTTCATAAATATCATCACAAAAATAAAATTGGTTTGACTTCAGCAGAGAGGGAAAGATTCATCATCAAATGAAGTCATCCCTGAATGAACATTTATTCACAGTAGTAAGACCACCAACTTGTCAGAGTAAAGATCAAAATTAGTAAGAACAAACCAGGAACACAATGAAAAAAAGATATGATATACAATGTAAATAGTTCAATTATGACATATTCAAATGAATAATTCATCACGAAAAATGGGAAAGGGACAGTAGAAATGATAATGCCACTGATTACAATGGGCTTTGCAACAACTTTGTGAAATTGAGATTAACTCCACCCTACTAAATCTTTAGAATTTTAGCCACCAAGAATGTAGATAATACTCCCACATAAGGATTAAGTGTGGGGGAGGAAGGTCTATGACCCCCTGTGTTAGCAAGTGACAAATCAGAAATAACTGACTGCCCCATGGGCAGTCCAAAGCCAAATTTAAGCCACCATTGGTACACATAGGGCACAGGAAGTGATGCAAAGAATTGCCTTTAAATCTCATGGTCACTTCCTATGAGGGGGTCTTTGCCTTAGAACTTGACTGTGAAGGAACTCAGGCTTGAGATCTCAGACTGCTTCCCTTTGGACTGGTGCAGGTTAAGTGAAAAGGGTGACTCCCTTTCCTTGGCTTTCTGGAGACACTGGCCTCTGGAGAGGCACTTCATCTTGGAGGAGGTCTCAGTGACTGGAAGTCATAATCCTCTGCCCCCCCCCACGGTTCCTGGGTTGCTGGGGCCTCTGAATTCCTGCCTGGTTTGGACCAGACCAGAGCAGCAGCCCTCTCTCTCTGTTTCTCTCTCTCTCTGTTTCTCTCTCTCTCTCTCTCTCTCTCTCTCTCTCTCTCTCTCTCTCTCTCTCTCTCTCTCTCTCTCTCTCTCTCTCTCTCTCTCTCTCTCTCTCTCTCTCTCTCTCTCTCTCTCTCTCTCTCTCTCTCTCTCTCTCTCTCTCTCTCTCTCTCTCTCTCTCTGGCTCTGGCTCTCTCTGTGTCTCTTTCTCTCTCTCTTGTTTCCTTAATTTCTTCTCTCTATTTGTAAATAAGCTACCATAAAAGCCATTCTGACAAGTAATTCATTGGGATTTAGTAATTAAATCTCTGTCAACTAACTCTCAAATATTCAGTCCAACCATAATTTTTATACTTTACAACTTTAAATCAATAAAGTTCAATTCAAAGGCTTAATTTTTTCCCCCTTATAACGTTTCAGCTGGTAATCTCATAGGCTTCTGCCAATACAATTATCACCATTAAAAAAGAAACTTGGCAAAAAAATAATTTAAATAAAATTTTTTCAATGGTGTTAATTGATGAAAACAGAAATAAGATGAATAGAATGAAGGTTTAAAAGATCTACAAAGATAATGTATACAAATACACATAATTTGGGATATACACATAAGGGTATAAAAATATATACCTATATACACAAGTGCATGGGTTCCATATTTAGTAGTCATGCAAGTATGTTTGCATGTACATGTGTGTGCATGTGTTTTTGTGATAGATATATGCCAATAAACCTAATATTTCCTAAAAGTTTTACCTCACATTTAGGTTTAAGAAATACTACAAATGTATAGCAAACATCATTTGAAAAATTATTGTTTTACATTTCTTTCAAAAATTTAATGCTGTAATTTTTTACTTTAATTTTATTATACATAGAACCCAGTCAGTATAGATTTCATGTGTGACTGTTTCTGGATATCTTCTCAGACTGGGACCTACCAAGGCAAAAGAGCGGTAAGGGCTAGACAATAAGGATTAAGTGATTTGCCCAGGGTTATACAGCTTAGAAGTGGCTGAGACTAGATTTGAACTCAGAAACTCCCATCTCTAGTCTTGGCTCTAAATCCACTGAGCCACCCAGCTGTCCCCATACACATATTTGCTCTTTCAATTCACTAAAGGAATCACACAGCACAAGATCCCACTGTGTTCATTGCTCATTGATTAGTAAGTAGTATTTGATAGAACAAAATGTTATCTTTAATGTTTTTTTAATACAGTGTAACTCATATATATATATGTATATATATATATATAAAAATCTTTCATGTTCTTTCAAAAGATGCACCATAAATAATCCCATTCAATGACCCCATAGTCGTAAACATTTGACAAATTAGAGAATATGCAATCTAAAATGCCCAAAAGCACCGAGGTAATGGAGATCTTAGATAATCCAAGTTGAAGAAATATTCTTTGTGAATATTGAGATCTTCCAGATGCTTCTCTTTGCAGATGATGTGGAGCTCTCTCAGAACAACAGAATATAACAGAGCCTCTTGGAAGAGATCTGCAATCACTTAAGAGATCTTGGTCTGACTATTCACATTGGGAAGAACAAAATGGATAAAGAACATCATTCTATAAAGTTTGTCCATGAATATGTATATATGGGACAGAGAATACGTATGGACAATGAGCTGGGTCCTGAAGTAAGGTGGTATAACTGAAAAATTGCAAAGGTCCTTCGTTGACCCCAAGCTTCTCCATGCAAGTTTGTAGTTAAAATTGCATCTGCAACATGTACATAAAAGTATCAAAGCATGCTACAACTGCATGTTGCTATCATTTTTCTTATCACAATTATTATTATCAATTTATGATAAAGTAAAGCAAACTAAATAGCATTCCAGCTTAGACGATCGGCTTCCTTTAGTTCCTTCTCTGTACCACCACACTGCAAAAAGGATACTTGGCTATTCAAGTAGTAATTTTTGATTGGGTTATATGAGAGCACAATTTCTACTTCCAAATCACATAAAACATGCCAAAGATAATCAATTAATATCTGTCATCAGGTCCCAGCTTCTAGACTCCTTGCTCTCTCTGCCTTATCCCTAGATATTAAATGTAATAATAGCATTTCTCGGGACTCTGGCTCCATTCACAAAACAATTTTGGTATATCTTAAAGGTTGAGCCAGAAATTCTCTACTGGGACAAATAACAGACCAGCTCATCTGGAATGGACAGATGTGGCGGCTATCTATCATGTCAATTAAAAAGTTTCACCTGGAATTGTTCAATCCTACACAGTTAAAAAAAAAAGCAATAGAAACAATTTTATGAGGCACAAAACAGATCAACAGTCAATCGATTTAAAATAGCTTCAGGCACTCTATTACTGACTAATGAACTGAGAAAAGTCTGCTTTACATGTTTGACTTATATGCAGAAAATCCATAATTAGCATGTTAAAATGGAATTTCTCAGCACACTTAGAGCTTAAAAATTCTACAGAGCACAGATGATTTTTTTTAGAATGAACTTTTTTTTCCTCTTTAAAGAATGCTTCTCTTCTGTGATCCTTTATGCCTTTAGGTTTTGCTGCAAGATTGCTTTTCCCCCTTTCAGGACCCCAGTAAATAGGGTGACTATCACTGAAGTACCCAAGCATCTTAATTATAGTAATTCAAATGACTCCACTGTAATTCTCTATTTATCTCACCAAGCAAAATGTAGAGAAAACAATCAAGGAATCCTGAAATGAAAACATTAAAAAAAATCAAGGCAATTCAGAAAAGTACATCAATGGATGACTATATTTGGAAATTGTTTTCTGATTCACTCTAACCATACAGGCCACTAAAAGAATTCACTATAAATACATCCTCCACGTTCCCTTCTCAGAAATGATGTGGGGTTCTCACAAAAGAGCATCCAACAAACAGCACTCCTGGTTAGGTCTCTGAGCTAATCAAATAAGTTTTTCAGTATAGCACAGCAGGTTAGGGTAAGACAGGAAATGAAAGACAAATGAAAAAGGAAATGAACTCCTCCTGCAGTTAAATGGCTTTTAACAGCATTTTCCCAGCATAGCACAGAAAAAAAGTAGGTGAATGAAAAGGTTTTGTTAGGCAACAACAATCAGCAGGATTGTGAATGAGAAAAGACATAATATTGTTGATAAACATTCAAGATAATAAACACTTGAAAAACTGAAATATGCATCCCTGAATCCTTTCATCCCTCTCCCTAAGAAAGGAAGATCCAGGAAAATGACAAGAGAGGGTTAATTGGTCCTACCTCCCAAAGAAATGATGAAGATTTAGTAGGTATTATTCAAAAGAAATTTAATGAAAAAGCTAACTTGTCAAAGGATTTGCCATGTCAACCATAATTTTTGGTCCTGGTGAGGATACAGGGAAAGTAGAAGACTTATTCTATGCCTTTAAGGAGTTATAACAGAGCTTCTGAGTCGATTAATAAATCAAACAAGAAGTACTAGTTAAGCCTTCTTGTATGTAGCACAATATTGTGGATACAAAGACAAAAGGCAACCAATACAAACTCTCAAGGAATTTATATTCCCTTGACTAAGTTTACAAATAATGAATACAAAATAGTTTTAGGTTGGAGAACAGTAGCATCTGGGAGATCAGGAATGGCTTCTGGTAGTAAATGGCACTTGGGCTGAATCCTGACTGAACTGAGTAGTTTTAAAACACTGAGGTAAGGAAAGAATATATTTTAAGAACAGGGAGTAGAGGAAAGCTAGTGGAAAGGCAGAGATACAGATGAAAAAAATAGTGAATGACACAATGGTGAGAAATGAAGAACAACATTGTGCAATAATCCCTAGAAGTATTCTAGTAGTTCAAAGGAAAGAATGTTCAATATGGAGGAAATAATAATAGTTTGTATTTCATGTGTGAAGGACATCCCAAGTTCTTATGGGCTATATCTGATATTCAGTCAGAAGATATTAAAGAAGTGGTATGAATATTAACTCAATATTAACTTCCCAATAACCCTGGGAGGTGGGTGCTATTATTATGTCCATTTTATATTTTGAGTAAACTGAAGTCAACAAAGGTGAAGAAATCACAAAGCTAATACATGTCTGAGACCAAGTTTGAATTCAGGTCTTCTCAACTCTAAATCTAGCTCACTATCCACTATCCCTCCTAGCTGACCTGTTGACTCTAGGATAAAATGCAGAATATTCCATCCAATATTTGTATCTTCCATCACTCTAACACAGGACTTAACTTTCTAGTCCTATTCCCTATTCCTCCCAATTCATGCATTCTCTGTCCTAGTCAGACCAACCTACTTGCTCTTCACCCTTCAATGATATTGTCTCCCCACTCTAGATCTTTTCATCATGCCTAGAATGAACATTCTCCTCATCTCTGCCTGATAGGATCCCAAGCTTACTTCCAAACACAGCACAGGTGCCCCCTCCAACATCAGATAGCTGTCCCACTCACTGGGGTTATTTGTTCTCTCTCCTTAAATCGAATAAATACATGGAAACATATGTCTCCAAGCATTTATATGGGACAAAAATTGTCTGAAGGTCTCTGTTTAAGTCCTGCTTCAAATTATCCAATAAACAATGCAGAGATATGGAGGAAAGGGTTTATTATTCTCAGAGAAGAGATAACACTGTCTACTAAAATCACTGAGCCCAGAATATCAGTTTCACTAGCCTTACATAGGCTTTAATTACACAGGCAGGATGAGAACAGGACTTTGATCCAAGCAGGAGGAAGGTAATGAGTTAGATATCCAAGAACAGATGGCAGAAGGGGAAGATCTACATCAAGTAAAACAGTGTACTAGCCAGTGACTATGAGAGGTAGAACTGATGTTTAAGCTCAGATCTACAAAGGAACAGAGCAAAAACTAATCAGTTAACATCTGGGCCATTGCTGATAGCTCAGCTTGATTCTGCTAGTTTATCTTAAATAAATGGTAGTAATTAAGTTCAACCAGGAATGTTATTATCACAATTCATGACATATCTATGTGCCCTCACAAATATATATATGGTTGCATCAATATATATTTATAAATATGCATGATTATACATACCTGCATATATTTATAGGTTAGTCAAAAACATTTATTCAGCATCTACTTTATGCCAGACATTATGTTAAGCTATATTTGTACTAGTCATATTTCATCTGATTCCAAACACAACCTATTTTAATAAAGCAATGACTTCATGTATAACAAAATGATAAGATCAATAATAATAGGGATTAGTTAAGAAGAATCACAGAATTTTAGAATTGGAAAAAAGCATGTGATACCCAGTGGAATCGCGTGTCGGCTATGGGAGAGGTGGTGGGAGGGGGGGAGGAAAAGAAAATGATCTTTGTTTCCAATGAATAATGTTTGGAAATGACCAAGTAAAATAATGTTTTTTAAAAAAAGAATTGGAAAAAAAAAGTCTCACTTTGGTTACAGTAGAAAGGGTTTTCAATTTGGAATCAGAAAAGTTTGGTTCAATGCCAGGTTTATCATTTTTTTTTGCCTCTCTAAGCCTCTGTTTCCACATCTGTAAGATGAGATGGATGAACTAGATAATCTATAATGCATCTTCCAACACTTTGATATTATCATCTAGTCAAGCTCAAATCTAATTTTTAAACCAATATCATCAATAACAAATCATGCAACCCTTTACTTAAAGAATTTGATAAGAGGATCTTTTCCTTCTAGAATCAGGCTGTTCAAATTTCAGGTAACCCTTATTATTTACCAATACATTTTCCCTTACTTCAAGCTTAAATATACCTCTCTATATGGAGTAAAAAATTGACCACTCGATAGCTATATGAATGTATTTTTAATGCTCATTTTTGGCCCAAGTTTTTGCTTCCATAGGCTAAACATCTCCATTTGCCTCAATGTGTCCTCACTGGATCTCCATATTATTCAATATATCATTTGCCTTTTTCTGAAAGGTTTCATTTTTCTCATGTCTTGTCTAAAAATTGATACTTAAAAGTTTGGGAGAGCCAAGGCCAGTTCTACACAATTTCTGACAGCTTATTAAATTTTCACAGTGTGAATTTACAACATAGACATTGGCAATTTCTTCAAATTAGATTTTGATTTATTGTTTTGTTGATGGTCTAGATTTTTAAAAGTGTCAATAATTGAAATTAAAATTGAGTGTATGCACAAACACTATCCAGTCAATTTATTAAATATTTACCAAAAGTCTCCTTGTTAAAAATTTCCCTTTTATTTATGTTTAAAATTCTTTTTAAAATTTTGAATTGTAAACTCTCTCCATTCCTCCTGCTTCTCCTCCACCCACTGAGAAGGCAAAAATATGTGCCAATTGTATATGAGAAATCTTAAAAAAACACTTCTTATTAGTCATGTTTTAAAAAAAAAAAGGCAGAAACAAAGTGAAAAGAAAGTATGCTTCAAGCTGCACTGAGTCCATCAGTTCTCTCTTCAGAGGTGGAGAGCATTTTTCATCATGGATCCTTTGTAGTTGCCTTAGATCTTTGTATTGATCAAAGTAGCTAAGTCATTCAGTTAGGTCATTATTATCATATTGCTGTTACCATGTACAATGTTCTACTGGTTCTATTCATTTCACTTTGCATCACTTCATATGTCTTCCCAGGTTTTTACTGAAACTCTTTTTGTCATTAATTATATCAATACAATTTTCCATTTCAATCACATTGCACAACTTGTTCATACATTTCCCAATTGATGGACAATTTGGTTTTTTCTTTCCTTTTCTTTAATTAGACTGATCAGTACTTTGTCTATTTTATTTGTTTTTTTCAAAGTACCAGCTTCTAGTCTTATTTATTAAATCAATAGTTCTTTGATTTTCAATTTTATTAATTTCTTCTTTGATTTTTAGTATCTCTTATTTATTCTTTATCTGAGGATTTTTAATTTGCTCATTTCCTAGTTTTTAATTTGCATGCCTAATTCATTGACCTCTGACCTCCCTAATTTGTTAATATAGGAACTCAAGGATATATATTTCCCCCTGAGTACTTCTTTGGCTGCATCCCATATGTTTTGAAAGGATGTCTCATCATTGTAATTTTCTTCAATGAAATTTTTAATTGTTTCTGTGATTTGTTCTTTAACCAGTTTTGGAGAATCATATTGTTTAATTTCCAATAAATGTTTGATTTACTCTCCATGTACCAGTACTAATTGTTATTTTCATTTCATTGTGATCTGAGAAGGTCACATTTATTATTTCTCCTCTTTTGCACTTGTTGGCAATGTTTTTATGCCCTATGTGGTCAATTTTAGGACTCTAGGTGGTGGTGAGGGGTCCTGGCTTCCCTGAGCTCTGAAGACTTTTGATGGGATTAAGTTCAGCTGTGTTGGCCTGGATGTGCTCTGAGGCCAAAACCTTCTAGAAGGCTGGGGCACTATGGAGTGTCTCCACTACTCTGAACAGGCTGCCTGCTCTGCGCTTCCCTTCCAGCTCCTTTCCCACCACCTGTTTTTGATGCTCTGAGCCTGACACAGCCCTGCCCGCAAGGTACACCCTCCACACCAGCACCTTTGCCCACCCAGAAGTTCCTGCTGCCACTGAAGGCTTAGCACTCTAGGTTGTGTGAGGTGGAAGGGTCCTAGAACCTTCCTTCTGCCCTCCCTTAAACCTGAATGTTCTCGCATTCTGGCTTTTGGAGGGCGTACCTTTTGAATTGAGTCCAGCAGGAGGGTTCCTTGGCTCTGTCTTGTTAGGTTTGATTTTCAGTCCCCTAAGAGTATTCAGTTTGTGATCAGTAAGGAAGGTTTTTCAGAGGTCTGTAGTTTTGCTGCTTTTATGCCGCCATCTTGACTCTGCCTCCAAGAGCAAATAATTTTCAAAAAGGACCTGATCATAAACAGTAAAGTCAAAAAAGCTACAAGCAAAATATTAATTGAAAAAATGCGAATCATACAGAAGCTCAACAAGAATTCTGCTAAAAATTACATTCAAAATTAAATAAGATTGATGGGGAAAAATAGGTAAATAATGAAAGCAAATGAGGAAAATTATAAAGTATAAAAGTGGAACAATTAACATCTTAAAATAGAGTTAGATAAATTTCAAAATTGGATACAAAAGTACAAAATAATTCCATAAATAGCAGAAATAGACAATTGGGGCAAAATAATACAAAAGATCAACAAAGAAAATAATTTCTTAAAAATTAGAATCAGATAATTAGAAGCTAAAGGCTACATAAGATATAAAGAAACAATAAAATAAAGTCAAAAGACTTCTAAAATAGAAGGAAATGGGAAATTCTAAGAATAATTACTGACCTAGAAAATAGATTGAAGAGGATTAATAAAAGAATTATTGGATTATCTGAAAGATATCATTGAAAAAGAGCTTAGACATCACATTTCAATAAATTACCAAGGCAAATTAGCTCCAGTATCATAGAACCAGAATGTGAAATAGAAATAGAAATTGAAGAAACCCTTTGATCAACTCCTAAAAGAGATCCCAAAATGGAAATTCTCAGAAATACCATAACCAAATTCCAGAGATCCCAGTTTAAATAAAAAATATTTCAAGCAGCCCAGATTAAAGTAGGCAAATAACATAGGGCCACAATTAGAATCACATGAGAATTCACAGCTACTGTGGTAAAGGATTAAAGGACTTGGGATATGATATTTTGGAAGTCAAAGGAGTAAGGCTTTCAACTAAGAGCAACCTACCCAGAAAAACTGTATATAATTCTTCCACAGGAAAAAAATCGATATTTAATGATAGAGGAGACTTTTAAGAAATCCTAATAAAAAGAACAGAGCTGAATAGATAATCTGAAATTCAAATACACTACTTGAGAAACATAAAAATATAAACATGAAAAAGAAATCATAAAAGACTTAATATAGTTAAACTGTTTACATTTGTCTATGGAAAGAGGATACAGTCATCCCTCACTATATCATGGTTCAATTATTGTGGCTTCACTGTATTGCGGGTTTTTAAAAAATATATATCTAAATCAACATCGCAGAGTTTTCACTATATCACAGGATTTCGCAGTACTGAACACAATAGAAATGCAGTATGCCACTATTGCTTGTGTAAATTTTCCTACATGAGATTGTACACAGTTGAGCACAAAGTGGGTGTTTCTATATTGACTGATATAATGAAAGGTGACTAAACAGCTCTATGTTCTATATCCTGGGCACTGATTGGCTCAGTGTTTATGAGAATGTGGGAAAGGTTAAAAAGAGTGTGGAGAAGATATATAGGAGAATGGGAAGTGTTTATAAAGTCTTACAATGTTTATAAATAATAAAATAAATATGGCCCCACTACTCCATGGATTTTCATCTATCATGGGAGTCTCTGAATGTAACTCCTGCAATAAAAAAGAGATCATTATGCTTGTAACTCATAAGAACTTTATCATTATTAAAACAGTTAGAAGGAGTCTACATAGACAAAGGACATAGGAATAAATTGATTATTTGGGGATGATCTATAAAAAATAGATGAGGGAGAAAGAAGGGTGAGATGAAATGGGAATTTTTTTCACACAAAAGAAACAGAACTTTAAGAGTGGAGGAGGAAATGGGTTTGGCAATGCTAAAATCTTGATAGTATCAGAATTAGTTCAAAGAGGGAAGAATATATGTACATGGTCATTTGGGTATAGAAAGGTATTTGACTCAATAGGGGGACAGATGGGGGAGGGGACAAGAAATATGGAAGGGATAATAAAAAAGAAGAGCATATTAAGGGAGGCAATAGTCAGAAGCAAAAAAAAACCTCTTAAAGAAGGACAGGATAAAAAAGAGAGAAAAGAAAAACAAGCATAAGAAAATAGGATGGAGGAAAATGTATACTTAGTAATCTTAGTTGTGTATAATTGGAAATCTGTTACCCTAAAAAGTAGACTTCACAGGAGCCCATTGATTTCCTGTCATTACATACTACCTGTAGACAGGGGCTATTAATCAGTGAGGGTGCTGGTCCTGGGCCTCTTCCTTCTTGTCATTTTGAACAGGCTAACCACCTATGGGCACATTGTTTTTATTTTATCTTTTTATTCCTTTACTTCTAATGATCATTAATAAAGCTCTTAAGATATAATATTTTTATTATTTGAGATTAATTTTAATTTTTACAATGATGGTAACCACTGGAGTTGGAGAAAAAATTCTCAATTTTTTTTAAGATAGCCTAGATAAAATTTTTTAATCCACGTTTCTACTGCTAAGGCTTTTTGCCCCCACCCCATCTTGCAAACTCTGAGAGAACTTCAAACTCTCTTTGGAGCTTCTGCCCTATTTCTGCTTTTTTCCCCCTACTTTTTGCTGGTCGCCTGCCCTACTGGCCCAGTTGCTTTAGTTTAAGGGACTTAGGCAGGGACTCTTGGCAGAGAAGAGATAAGGAGCTTCTCATACCCATCTGCTTGAGCTAGAGTTCCTCACTGCTGCCTCTGGAGTTACTGCTGCCAACCCAATCTCCTGAGTTATTCCAGCCATCTGTTCCTGATCTCCAGATCTTCTGGCCCCCAGGCCTGGCCTCATCTCTGACTGATGTTTCTGTTCCTTTTAGTGCTGCTGGTAGCTGCTGCTGTGTCTTCAGAACTCACAAACTGGAAGTCCTTGGAGCTGCTTTCTGGACAGCTGGTAAAAACCAGGGTGTGTTTTCCATAGGCAACCATTAGCCTCCAAACTCCCTGTCCAGATGGCAGGGGAAGCAAGGTGCTCCCTAGCATTTTACCCCATGGGAAAGGGGAAGGAAGTTTACTCTTCCAAACAGGAAGTAAAATTACAAGCATGGTAGACTCTATGAAAGAGCAGTGCATTAACTATCTCTAAAAGCTCCCAGTTTTAGGATACTTTTTCTTCCTACCATTCCTGGGGGGTCCTTTTAATTATCTTGCCTGAGATTCGGAGGAGAATTTAATCTCCCTACAATCCCTTGCCATTTGGGCCTGCCCAGTCTCTAAATGCATCAATCTCAATGAACTATGCTTATCGAAAATTCTCCCTCATTGTGACAAAAGGAATCTAAATAGATAGAGAAGGAATTTTAAAGAGTCTGGAGGTGAAATTTTTAAGCCTTTTTAGACTCTATTGCTTTATAAAAGTCTCTGTATCTTATTGTATTTTGCTGATTGTTTTGTTTAAGATTTAATTTTGATATTTTAAGTTCATATATTAATCTGATCAACACTATTCTGTTACAATGAATCATTTTAATCTACTGTCTTTTAACTATTAGATATATTCTGTTACCTTTCCCCTATTACTACTGAACAAATATCATTGTAAAAATCCATAAATACTCTTTTCTTCCATTTTACTTTTGTTAATTGTCACATAGATGATGATGGATGGACTTCATCAAAACTGGTTACAATTGTATAACAGCCTTTGTAGAATTTAATGAGCTAAGTATCTCATAAAGGTGTCTTCAGACATGATTTTTAGATTTTTTCCATAGCTCTGACTGATCATCTTGCCTGCCTCTGAGCTATTTGCAACAAGAGGTAAAGGGTCCATTTTACTAGCTGAAGTGAAGTGCAATTATATCCCCACCTCCACATTTGTAAAAATGTAGATAGATGGGACATATCACATTCTCATACCAGAGGAGCTGGAAAGTTGTTCCTAGGGCATGTTACCCCTGGATTACTCCCTAGAAGGAGCACCTCTCATTTGTAACTCTTCAGCTTACTCTACCTTTCCACTAGAATGATCTAAATTCTTGGTCATGTTTTTGGACCCAACATCCACAGTACAGAGTTTTGTGTCTTTTCTATACTCCTCTGCCACATTTGAAATGATGGCAGTAATAGAATTAAAAATAATCTCAGTCAAAGTTGAAAGATTGCTACACATGAAAAACTTGTGACAAGTATCCATCAGTTCATATGTTTTTTTTTTAAATGTAATACAGCAACTCATGTAAAATACGATAGTGAGTTTGTTTGCTATTATCATTAAATGGGCTATTTTAACTTGGGATTTTGATACTTCTTGAATGTGTATTACTTGTTGTCCTATTGATTACTTTGTAAAAAATAATTTGCACTCACACTATGGATCATGGCCAAGTTAAAAAGGAAATGGATCTCATTTTTTGAGTGAGAAACCTTTGTATTCTACTTTTCTTTGGCTGACACAGTGTGTCACTGATTGTAAGCTATATATTTTTGATTTTTTAAAACTTTCTTTTTATTGATTTTCCTTGCATTACAATGTAGTATTTCAGTTTTATTTTTCTCCCCTTTTGCATTTGAAGAATGTCAATATTATTTAGAAGTTTTTTCTTTAATTTTTTTATTCTACAGGAATATAAGTTAAAATACATATATTTGCTATAATATTAATGCATACCCAAAAGGCTTTAAACTATAAAAATGATGTCATTGATTGTTTAAAATTTATGGGACTTTGCTTAATGATTCTGTCTGAGTCCAGGAGAAGGGAATGCAAAAAGAGTCATTGCATAGTGCCAAAGAAGCACAAAACTAAACTGCATAGTGCCTATTGAGCACAAAGTCAAAGAGACCAATCTCAGTGGGACTGATGTAATTTTGAACCAAGACAAGAGGACTTGAACTTGTTTGGGGTTCAAGGTTGTGGCTGTTTTGACATATATCAAAGGCAGGTCTTCCTTGTTCCACATTCTACCAGGTGTCTCAATTTGGTTCCTACCTGGCTCCAATAAATCTAGTCCCTTTTCGTTCTGTAATCTTGGCTACTGATTGGGTAAATAAATAATTGTTTAAATCACTTTAATTGGGCCCTGATTCAAGGACCTGTTATAAGTTTATTTTTCCTTTACTTAGAATTTTTAAACATAAGACTTTGATACCTTATGTTTAATCCAGAAGTTATTTTTTCTCTTTTATTTGGATTTTTTATATTTTTTTTATTTCTTTTGCCAATTGATTCATATACCTCATAACTCGGCCATGCATTCCTAAGTGATCCTTGTGTTTTTCAACATCCTCCTCAGGGGGAAATGCATTATTATTCTAAAATGCAAAATTTAAAATCTTTTTGAGAGTAATTTTAGTTTAAGAAACATGCTACCTCTCCAAATCCAGAAAGTGAACTATTTGGAGAAGGCACCATGAAGATACCTGTACATACCACACACTGCACCAGAAGATCCAGAGTGAACTTTGGAATGTAGTGATTTGAACTGTGTGGGGTTGAATGCATTTGTTTTGTATGTATACCCTTATGCCAAAGGGTACTTCCCCCTATTTGGCTTTTTGTCAATGTGCCTAGAAATTATTGGTTTTGTTCTTTTCCCTTTTATCTCCAAATTATTGGAATTTAAAAGTTGGTTATGTTTACAAGATCCATTGGAGTAACCAGTATTCCACCAGATCTCAGGGTGGGATGTATAATAGAAAATCTGCTACCCTAAAAATTGCATTTCACAGGAGCCCACTGACTTCCTGTCATTATGTACTTCCTGTAGACAGGGGATCTTAGGCAGTGGTATTGCTGGTCCTGGGCCTCTTTCCTTCCTGTTGACAACTGTGGTGGTAAATGGGGATTTTGAACAAGCTGATTAGCCATGGGCACATAGTTTTTATTTTGTTACCTTTTTATTCCTTTACTTCTAATGATCATTAATAAATCTCTTAAAACATAACATTTTTATTATTGATATTAATTTTAACTTTTACAGCTATTTAAATTAATGGGGTGAGTACAAATAGAAAATAGAAAAATTGATAGAAAGATGGATTAGAAACCAGAATTGATTGATATGTTGTTTAAAAGAGATATATTTGAAAAAGGTAGGCACACAAAGTTAAAATAATGATTGGTACATAATCTAATATGCTTCAGCAGAAGTAAAATAAGTCAGGAGAATAATCATTATCTCAGACCAAACAAAAGTAAAAATAGACTTACTTAAAAGAGATAATTAGGAAAACTACATTTTGCTAAAACATACCATAGATGTTATAATATCAGAAATATTTTTAAAATGACAAATGCTGGAAGAGTTGAGGGAAAATAGTGACATTAAGAAACTTTTTGTTGAGGTATAATCTAATCCAATAATTCTAGAGAAGAATTTGGAACTGTGCCCAAAGATCTATAAAAGAACATTTCATTTGACCCAGCAACACCAATATTAGATCTGTACCACAAAGAGATCAGAGAAAAATGTTCTAGGTGTCCAAAAATACTTATAACAGCTCTTTTTTTGTAGTAACAAAAAATTGGAAATTGAGGGGATGATCATCATAATGGGGAATGACTGAACAAGTTGTGGCATATCCTTGGAATGGAGTATTATTGTGCTAAAAGAAATGATTAGGGACTATTTTCAAGGGGGAAAAGATGGTAAGACCTAAATGAACTAATGCAACATGAAATGAGCAGAACTGAGAGTTCCCTTTGCACAATATTTTAATGATGGCCAATTGTGAAAGACTTGCCTACTCTGATCAATGCAATGGTCCAAAACAATTGCAAAAGAATTGTCATACACTTCCAAAAGAAACAGAGAGAACTGATGAACTCTGAGCACAAACTGAATTCTTGCTTTGTTTGTTCTAGTTGCTTTTATGGAATATTGATTATATGTTTTGCTTTATTTGAAACATATGATTGATATCATTTTGCTTGCTTTCTCAGTGGATGGAGGAGGGGTGACAAAAGGGAGGCAATTTGGGACTCAAAATTTAAAAAGAATGTTAAAAATAAAAAGTAAAATGTATTATTCAAAAGAAAAATTTAGCTTCTATATTTCTCTGAAAATAAAAAAGGAAATTGTATTACAAATGCTTTTGATTATGACATGGTTTTCTTGTAGATGTTAAAGACTATTAAGATTTGGTATGCAACTCCTACGCAGCATTAATCCAAAATTCACCATGAGCTAGTTAAAAAACATTGATTTTTTTGGACATTATTCTTCTTTGCACAAGAAGGAGTGTCATCCACTGAAACTGTTTAGAAAGTTGGACACAGACTAACTATGCTAAAAATCATTTCTAAAAATATTTAAATTTTTATTTAGAATATTCTTCCATGGTTACATGATTCACAGTCCCTGGTTCACTCTTTCCCCCCCACCCTAAAGCTGACAATCAGTTCCACTTAATTAGACATGTATCATTGTTCAAAACATATTTCTATATTATTCATATTTTCAATACAGTGATCCTTTAACATCAACACCCCTGGAGAGGGGACTTCTTTCTGGGAGGTCTAACAGAGAGGAGGACCTGGGCAGATCTCTGAACCAGCGCTCTCCAACCTGTGACCACTGCCCCAATTTCCAGAGAAACAGGACTTCAACTGGAAGCTGTCACTATGAGAAAAATTCCTCTGAATCCCCTAAAAGTCCTTGAACTTATTATGATAGCCAAGGTAGCTAGAAAAGTCAAGACATCTTCACAACTGGCCCCAGGGGGTCAGGCAAGCAAAGTCTGATCCTGACAGTCTTTGGGGAGAAGGGGTTCAATTACTTTATGGACCCCCATTTTCTCTTTTCCATTACCTTATTCTTCAATTCAATTGCTATACTCCTTTATTTGTTCTCTTGAATAAGCAGCTGTTTTTAAGAGCAAGAAACTGGCTTCATAGTATCTAAGAAAGGAAGGAGACTTTGGGAGACTGGGGGGAGGAAAGTTACGTTTCTCTTCTCAGAGAGGGAGAAGCTGTTGATATCATCATTGTTTCAACCAAGTCTGAGGGAACAGAAGTTTGTGATCTTGAAGGCAGAGTGGGGTTTGCCAGAGAGAGGGAAATCAATCCATCCCCTTTCTCTTTATACTTGACTCCATTCCACCTCTACCTCACTCTGGTCCTGACCCAGCAGGGGAGACTCCATTCTCTCCCTGCCCTTATATTATACTGATTTTGCTTTATTGTTTCTTTATTTCTCCTGAAATCATTGGTTTCTAGATGGTCAATTCTGATTTATATGACCTGGTTTTCTTCTGTCAGTTTTTGGTTCTCCTTTTTCAATTGGCCCATTTGTTCTTGCATCACTTTCATTTCTCTTCCCCACTTTTCCTCTACCTCTAATAATTGGGTTCTGAAGTCTTTTTTGAGCTCTTCCAGAATCTGTGTCAATCTTTATTTTCTTTTGGATTTTGAGTGTATTTCCTTTGCTTTTGCTATCCCTTTCTGTGCCTGCACCTTGCTCTTTTTTGCCATAAAAAAATCTTTAGTTAGGTGCATTTTTGATTGTTTTGGTCATTTTTCCTATCTAATTAGAGGAAGGCTCTGTTTTCTGGAAGTTGGGATACCCTTTTTAAATTTCAGTCTTTTGTTGATGCTATTTTCGGCTTATTTTCTGGGTTGTTACTAGTTTACCAGATGGTCTGAGGGCTGAGAGCTCAGAGAGTCCCCTTCCTCTGCTGATTCAATTGACCCTTGAGATGCTGATAGCTTAAAGACTTTCCTCAGGCTTGGGTATAATATGCTTTTCATCTCAGTCTGAACTTGATCAGGTTATGTTCTGATTAGATTCTAGCCCCAGGCTTAGTCTCACCATTTTCATCTCAAGATGTACTTAATTCAATCAGGCACCCCCCTTGTAGTGGAGCTCCACTCTTAATTTTGGCCAAAAAGATACCAGGGTGGCCCTCCCTGAGTATTGTGTCCTTACCCCAAGCCCAGACTGGGATTCCTGGCTTTGCTCTGGTCCCTTGTGGACTGGCACCCTTTAGCCCAGATTGTCTTAGGCTGGGACTCTAGACTTCTCCACAGGTTTGCAATTTCAAGGAGTGTGAGTTGGCTTGGACCTCTTTTTGCCTGGCAGGATCTCAGAGTCTCACTTAGCTTAGACATAAGTTCACAGCCTGTGAGAGCAGATATATGGGACAGTGGGGGTGTTGTTTGTTCTTGGCTTGCTCTTCATTTGCTGCTATGCTCCCTGATAGCTCCACTACCCTCTCACCTCAGTTCCCCTGATGGTCTCTGAGTACCTTTTGTATTTTTCTTTCTTTTTTTTAAAGATTGTTTCCCTCTGTCTCCTTATTGGCTCTTTCACTCCTGTATTCATTTTGGGTGGATATTTTACTCTTAGTTGGAGAGAATTTTCATGGTGAAATGGCAATCTGCTGCCCTAGTTACTCCTCCATCTTGGGTCCAACCCTGCGAATCTAGAAAATCCTTTTGACAAATCAACATTATACACAAATTGTAAAGACTGATATTCATTCTTTTTGTTTTCCTTGTAAAAAAAAACAACACCAATTTCACAAGGCATGCATGTAAAAAAAAACAACCCAATGCCTAATGCTCAGTAATGAAAGTTTGAGTTAAGCTTCCTCTCTGTTATCAAAAGTATTGGATATATTATTAGAATTGGTGGAATTCTTCATGAAAATTCTAGAAAGTTCAGAAACTTATAGATATCATATGTGAATTTTATGAAGAAAAAAATTATTCCATCCTATGGAAAATCCTAAATACTTGGAGCTGATTTGAGACTAATGAACCAGTTGACTCTTCATCCTCTTTTCTATAATCTTCAATATTTCCTATGCCTTATCTGATGTTCAGAAAGGGTTCCTGTTAATGGTAATTTCTAGCATTTATTAAGCACTTAATGTGCATTAAAGATTTTACTAATTCAAGAATAAAAAAAAAAAGACTGCCATCAAGAATTTCAAATCTTGATAAAGGGAGCTAAAACAGGTCATGTTATTGAATTATGGAGGTAGCTTTTCCATATAGAATAGGAACTTCTTGATTCAAAGCTATTCTGCCTCTTAAAGGAGATAGGACCCCATATTATTCCATTGATTTCTGCTTAATTTACATTTCTTTACTAATTTGATTGTTGCATTTAAATACCTAAACAACCTCCCTGCCCTCTTCATACCAGAGAAGACATCATTTGACAAAAAATATATATGTATATGCGAAAATATGTCAAACATTTCTATTTATCAGTTCTTTCTCTGGAGGTGGAAATACACAAGTTAATCTTCAAACAATGTTTTGGTTGCTGTAAATAATGTTTTGTTGGTTCTGCTCATTTCATTCCTCATAATTTCATGCAAGACTTTGTGGTGGCAAAGAATTGAAAATTGAAGGGATGCCCATTAGTTGGGGAATAGCACTCCATATTTTCAATTGACCAACAGATAAATGCCTAGAAACATTTTGGAGAACCAATGGAATGCTTGCCAAAGATTAAACACAGAGATCTCTCTTTGGCATGCATGCCATCCCTGGCAGAGTTAGTTACTAGAAAGGCAGAGGGACTCAGGCAGAGCTGCTCCCTTCCCACTCTACCATACCTCCCTGCCCCTCTGCACTTTCTCCCCACTGCAGAGTGGAATACTCAGGCCACTCTCTTCCATTTCTCCCTGCCCTGTCTGGGACTAGGGGCTGTGAAAGGGAAGGAGGTGGGGTCTCATAGGTTGCCACTGGGCCCAGCCTCATCCCCTAAAAGATCTCCACTTTCGTTCCTTCCTTCCCCACTAGCTACCAGTCTGGGAAGTGACCCTGCTCCCGCCCCCATGTGGGGTACAGCCCAATAAATAGCCCCACTTCCAGTACCATCATTGTTATGCAAATATAAGCAACCTAAAAGGTACAGAGGTTGCATCACTGCAATAGTTTTGAAAAGGACATGCCCCCCTCATTGTAATAAAAAGCCGCTTCCCCCCCAGCTTTCCCCCACCTTCCCCACAATACTAGTCTTCTCTGGCAGAAAAAAGCCCAGAAGCACCCCCTCACTCAGCCCCTGGTGCAGCTGGATGATACTTCTCCCTGGATGTGAGCCAGCTAGGAGCCCAGCCCTTGCTCCCAAATTTGGGGGGCACTTGGTCTCTTGGAGGAACAGGGCATAGAATGCAGTCTGGCGGTGGGGTGGTCTCTAAAAGGTTTTAAAATGTTAGCCATCACTGGCCTAGTATGTGGAGTGCAGTGTGAAATGATTACTAGACTTACAATAGTAAAGAGACAAAAGTAACCAAATTGTATACAAGAACACATAAAGCAAAACAGTCATGGAGGGGTGGGAAACCATTTAGTATAAAGACATAATTTTATATGATCCATGTTCCTTGAGAATTTCATTGTTCAAACATTCAAAGATCTAAAAGTTTCCTCAGAGGTTATATAATCTCATTTCACATATGAGAAAATGGAAGCTATCAGATTCTCAGGGATGTGCAAGGTTTACCATTATATTATCTGCAAAGTGTGATAATTGTTTTCTCATTGCCTGTTCTCATTGCATTGCTAATACAATCTTAAATTATACTGATGAATAATGGGGATCCTTGTTTTACCCTTGATCTTATTGGGAAGAGTTTTAGTTTATCTCCATTATGAATAATGCTTACTAATGGTTTTAGATAGATGCTATTTATTACTTTCAGGGAGGTTCATTATTTCCAATGCTTTCTAATGCTTTATAAGGAAATGGAGTTGTATTTTTTCATGTCTTTTCTGCATCTATGAAAAGTGGTTCTTATTGGATTTGTTATTGATATTGTTGATTATGCTGATGTTTTCCCTAAAACTGAATCATGTCTACATTTCTGCTATAAAACCCACCTAATGTGCTATAAGATTCTTGTGATAAAATGTTGTAATACCCTTGCTAGTATTGCTTTTATTCAAGATTATTGCCTTCTTTCTTTATTTTTTTAGGTAGATTTATCTAGTTCTGAGAGGGGAAGGTTGAGATCTCCCAATAGTAATATTTTACTATCTATTTACTTCTATAACTGATGCAACTACTCCTTTAAGAATTTGGGCACTATGCCATTTGTTGCATATATGTTTAATACTGATATTGTTTCCTTGTCTGAGGTATCTTCTATTCTGATGTAATGTGATTCCTTATTTTTGTTGATTATATCAATTTTTACTTTTGCTTTATCTGAGATGAAGATTGCTACTCCTATTTGTTTGTTGTTGTTGTTTTTTTTTAGCTGAGGTATAGTAGATTCTTCTCCAGCCTCTTACTTTTATTGTGTATGTGTCTATCTATTTTTTATGTATTTAATTGTAGATGGCAAATTGTGAGATTTTCCTTTTTATCCACTTTTCAATCTTTTTCCATTTTATAGATGAGTCAATCTAAATCATATTTCAGCATTGATTATTGTTTTCCCCATATTATTTTTCCCCTGCTTACTCTTCTCTCATTTTCCTTTTTACACCTTCCCTGTTCACAGAGGTTTTGTTTTACAACCTCCTTCCTCTCCCATATCACTGTCATTTTTAATCTATCTTCTTCTCCATTATTCTTCCCCCTACTCCTACTTCCCTATAAGGTGTGTGAAGTAAAATATTTAGAGGACCTACATTCCACCTTTGATTCTGTACATCCTAGTAGTGGGACATAGAAGTCACAGAGTGTGAACTTTAAAACTATTCCACCCTATTCAGGCCATACTTTAGAAGATTTGATTTAGCTACTTCCTGATTGTAAGAATGGAGATACTTGGTCTAACAGAATTAGGAATGTCTTGGGAACTTTACATTGCTCCACCCTATTTAGTCTAACAAGATCAAGAATGTCGGCACCCATATGTAAGGATTAAGTATTTAGGAGGATGGCCTTTGATAGACATGGGCAGAAACAGCTGACAGACACTTGGGCTGTCCTAAGTCATAGCATTGGTACAGATAAGACACAGGAAAGTGATGTAAAACCGTCTATATAGGGCATGTCACTTTCTCTCTTTGTTCTCTTTCCATGGAGAGGTGGATCTAGCTGATCACTTCCTGTGGACAGTTCAATCCTGGAACTCGAGCCTGGAGGAGCTCCCTCAGACAGCTTGCTTGTGGTAAGTGATAAGACTGATTTCCTTTTCCCTTGGGCTCAGGGGAGGCCCCTTTGGCCAAGGCCTTTAACTCCTGACTGGCTCATCCTGAGCCAGAGCAGTTTAAATTAACTCTTTCCTCTCTCTCTCTCTCTCTCTCTCTCTCTCTCTCTCTCTCTCTCTCTCTCTCTCTCTCTCTCTCTCTCTCTCTCTCTCTCTCTCTCTCTCTCTCTCTCTCTCTCTCTCTCTCTTTCTCTCTCTCTCCCCTCCTTAATTGCTTCTCTCTATATTAATTAAAATCACCATAATTTACAGCTGACTTTGGTATTTTATTATTTGGGATATCCCATGGCAACCAATAATTAATTTAGATATTAAGTCACAACTATAAAATTATCCTTACAGTTTTGGCTGATCACGCCGGTTGTGACAAAATACCCTCAATGTTCTTAACTTTCCTAAATTTTTACTTTGCTTTGATTATCCCTAAGTACAACTTTTAATAGCTTATTTTTATCAGCTGTAGAGATAATTAAATTTGGATTTTTCCCTTCTCTCCTTAAATTAGATAGAACATAGATATTTTAAATCTTAGCAACAGTGCCCTAAGGTCCTGGCTGGGAGAGCTGTTTCTAAATCTCCTTTTCTTTAGGGAACGACTTCCTAGATTAGGAATGAGGGAAACCTGTAGAAAGTTTTGGCCTTGTCCTGCTCCCCATGTGTTTTGTGAAGCCAGCTAGGAAAATAATTACAAAAATATATATATATATATATAAATGAATACTATATTCTTCGATATTTATATGGTGGTTGAAGAATTAGTAACATTGAAGAATTCAGGATACCTCCAATTTTTTATGTTATTAGGTAATGTTATTTTTGTACTCCTTGGTACTGTGTTAAGAGATGCTAATATAAAAAATTATTTGAAGCTAAAATACAAGAAATTATGCAAAAATCTGAAGATAAAACACAGGAAAACATAGAAAAAAACTGAGGCTAAAATACAGGAGAACATGCAAGCCCAAATGGAAAATTTTAAATGCTTCTTACAGGATCAGTTGGCAAACATCCACCCCACCAAAAACACGTTTGAACCTGACAGACATGTTTCTGAGCTTCTAAATGAGGAAATTCCTTTCCCAAAAATGGAGATGAAAAATAACTTTCCTATAGCTCAGCTAACAGACTTGTTCTCTCATGGTCTAAAAATCTTGGCTGAACTTAATCCCCAAGACCCTTCTCCTGAAATCCCAATTTCTCCTGTTCCTTTTCCTACCCAAAAACCAATTCCAACCCCAAGGAAATCTCGTCCTTCTAAAAAAACTTGTTGTAGTCAAACTGACCAACGGGTATCAAGTTCAATTTGAGGCCTGTTTCCTCTAAAAGAAGTACCTGAAATAGGATGGAATGGGGATGTGGTGAATTTAAGGCAGAATATACTGTTTACTCCACAAGAAATAAATGAATTTACACAAAATATCCCCACATATGAACAAGATCCCTTTCTGGTAACAAAAAGATGACGTATGTTTTTTCCATATAATCTGTCTTACAAAGACATTGAGAACTTGATACAGGCTTTTTTAACTGAATGTGAGAAAAATAAAATAATTGCTCATGTCAACAAAACCCAGGGACTCAATGCAGCACACTGGCCATTTCAGGATCCCGAATGGGACTACAACAACTCTGAGGATTATCTACAACTATACTGTTGTAGAGAGGCCATCTTAACAGCAATGAGACAGTGTGCAGACAGTACAGATAAGTAGACAGAATTTGAAAGAATTAAACAAAATGAGGAAGAAACACCCTCCAGATTCATGGACAGAATAATTGAGTTTGGGGATAGATACCTGGATTTTGACCTATCTAAAGAAAAGTGCATATGACAAGTTAGAAGGCACTTTGTCAATAACTCTTGCAAAGTGATTAGGGATTATTTTAGAACACATTGCCCAAGATGGCCAGAGATGGCTTGAAAAAGAATTGCGGAAAACAGCTCTATATGTTTCAAAGGGAAACAAAGAAAAGGAGGAAGAAAATTATAATCTCATAGAGGAAATGAAGAAAGAATTGAGATATTTAAAAGATATGATTATTAAACTGAACAGTGGACATGATACTCAACCAATGGCACTTGCCCTTCTCCAGGAATCTAATTATTGGTCTCTTACCTGCCAATTCTGCGAGAAGGGCCACAGAATGGTAGAGTGTAGAACTTTACTCAAGGCACTCAGAAGTAATCTGAAGTTTAATAACAACTACGGAAGTGATAATTATAGAAATAACTATAATAATGATAATGGAAACCACAACTTTAGGAATGATAACTATAGGAATAGATATTGGGAAAGTGATAACTCAAACCAAATGACTACACAACAATATAACTTAAGTGGTGCTCATCCAAAAAATATTGAAGGTGCAAATGCCCCTTGGGGGGGTGCCCTTCAGGGGGGTGCCCAAGGAACTTCCCAAATAAAATGAAGGTGTCTGTGGGGGTGTGGGGGGCTTGGGCACAGGAATCAGAGGATAGAAACTTTGATTTTCCAGACCCTGATGTCCTACTACCCATTGTCCCTATCCACTGCCCCCCATATACTAATGAACCCCATGTTAACTTAAAGGTGTGTAACAACTATTATGATTGTCTTTTAGACACTGGAGTTTCCAGGTCTGTATTAAAGAGTACACCTGATTTACATTGTTATTCTGTTGGCTCAGTGAGTATAATGGGAATGTCAGAAATATCTCAAAGAGTTAAAATCTATCCCCTAGAATGGTGTCTGTAGGACCACTAGAGGTACAACTTTCCTTTTGATGCCTGACTCCCCTTTAAATTTTCTGGGGAGGGATCTTCTTTGCAAACTCAGAGCCACAGTAACTTGCTCCCCAGATGGTTCCTTATTATTGGAAATACATGAGGAATCTTTAAATTTACTCCCTGTAATTCTCTCAGAGAGTCAGGAGGGGAAAGGGCATCCCATTTTTGTAATACCTGCAGATTTACTGGAGTATCTTTGGGCCACATTGTCTTCTGATACAGGATTACTTAAATCGGCTATTACATACATAGTGGTAGTCTCTCGGTGACCAAGAATGACAATTGTCTTTGTGCATTATCATCTATTGATGTACCCTCGTGTGGCTTTGAAGTCCAAAGGCTGAGGCGCAGAGTTTGTGGCACATGGGGCATGGGATGCCAGTTGTTACAGGAGGTGGTGTTGTGGCCTGGTGTTGGCCGGCAAGATGTTGACGTTACTGTGGCTCTGAGTTTGCAAAGAAGGTCCCTCCCCAGAAAATTTAAAGGGGAGTCAGGCATCAAAAGGAAAGTTGTACCTCTAGTGGTCCTACAGACACCATTCTAGGGGATAGATTTTAACTCTTTGAGATATTTCTGACATTCCCATTACACTCACTGAGCCAACAGAATAACAATGTAAATCAGGTGTACTCTTTAATACAGACCTGGAAACTCCAGTGTCTAAAAGACAATCATAATAGTTGTAACCCACCTTCAAAGGTGGTGGCAACATGGTTAATGTGGGCTCACCAGCTGCTTCTGTCAGAGGCAGCGAGTTCTAGTTGTTTTGGTGTAATGCCAGCCCACTTCAAGTTGGACTTTAGCTGATCCTTGAATCTTTTATTTGGTCGGCCTTGTTTCCTGAGTCCAGCTGACAGTTCACCATAGAATACCTGTCTTGGTATTCGCGGTGGGTCCATGCGGATGACGTGTCCAGACCATCATAGCTGGGTGTTGAGGACCATGACTTCAATGCTGGTGGAGTTTGCTCTGTCAAGGACTTCCTGGTTGGTGATTCGGTCCTGCCATTGGATCCTCATGATTGACCGGAGAGAGCATTGGTGGAATTGCTCCAGCTGTTTCATGTGCTTCCGGTACAATGTCCGTGTCTCGCAACCGTACAGGAGCGAGCTGAGGACCACTGTGTTATACACTTTGAGCTTCGTTGCAGTGCTTACACCTCTGTGTTGGAGGACTTTTCAGTGCAGCCGCCCAAGTGCCTGGCTGGCCTTTTGGATCCTGGCATTAATCTCATGGTCTAGGGACCCGTCATTGGCTGGGTTCTGCCCAGGTACTTGAAAGTGTTGACGTTAGAAAGCTGAGTGTCGTCGATTGTAATACACATCTGGTTAGTTGACCTCCCTGGTGCAGGTTGGAACAGCACCTCTGTTTTGCTGAGGCTGATAGTCAGGCCAAACAGTTTTGTTGCTGTAGAGAACCAGTCAGCTATTACTGTGTAGATAAAAACTAAATCTAGCCCACCTCCTTCCATTACTCAGTACTCCCTCTCAAAAGAGGCAATTGAGGGCATTACCCCAGTAATAAACTCATTAATTAATCAGGGAATAATAATCCCTTGCAAATCTGAATATAACACATCCATCCTGCCTGTTAAAAAAATAAAAATGGGGCCTGATGGCAAGCACCTCTATAGATTCGTACAGGATATGAGGGCTGTGAACAACCATGTTATAAGGAGACACACCATAGTTCCCAACATACTTATGATGATTTCTTCTATCCCTAGCACAGCTACATACTTTACAGTAGTGGATTTGTGCTCAGCTTTTTTTTTTTTTTTCCCATACCCATACATGAGAACTCCAGGCATATCTTTGCTTTCACCTGGAATGGCCCACATTTACATGGACTCTTCTGCCACAGGGTTACATGGAAAGCCCAACTTTATTTGGGCAAATGTTGAGCCAAGATATAGATAATATAATATTTAAAAATAGTAAATTAATCAAATATGTAGATAACCTACTCTTGGCTTCAACAGATGTAGAAGCATGTCAGGAAGATAGTAAACACCTTCTTTTGGAATTGCACAAAAGAGGACATAAGATCTCGAAGGATAAATTTAAGTGGTGTCTCCCTAAAGTAGAATATTTGGAGTTCATCCTGACTGTGGGTGCCCATTCTATTTCTCCCAAACGAATTGAAAATATTCAAAATTTAAGCACTCCTATCACTAAGAAACAGTTGAGAGCAATTCTGGGAGCAACAGGGTTCTGTAGACAATGAATTCCTTGCTATGGGGAAATTACTAAACCCCTTATAGCACTTACAAGGAATTCAGTTCCTGAGCCCCTCAAATTAGAGCCAGAACACCTGTCAGCTGTATCAGATCTAAAACAGGCTATCCTGTCTTCCCCTGCTCTAGGCATCCCAGATTACAACAAGCCATTTATTTTTTATGTACATGATCAAAGAGGGGTAGTCTCAGATGTATTAACTCAGACTTTGTGGCCTTCTAGGTGCCCAATTGCTTATCATTTTGCCCAACTGAACCCAGAAGCATCAGGAGCACCACCATGTCTTAGAGGAGTAGCTACTACAGCCTTACTAATGACAAAAACTATTGATCTAGTATTAGGATGCCCATTAACAATTATGTTCCCACATGAGGTAGAAGCATTGTTGCTAAGGCATAGAGCACAGGCATGCTCAGATCAGGGAATTACAGGGTATGAAATAACTTTCTTAAATAGCAAAAACATTACCCTGAAGTGCTGTATAACCCTTAACACTGCCACCTTGCTTCCAGATTTACCAACTTCAGGAGAACCATTACAAAATTGTGAAACATTAGTGTCCATGGCAGAAAAGCCTCAAGATAATCTCTTGGACACTCCCTTAGACAATCCAGATCTGGTCTTATTTACTGATGGTTCCTCTTTTATGAGGGATGGCATACTCTACACTGGAGCTACTGTAGTCACAAAATTTGCCACTGAGTAGTCAGCTTCACTGCCCTCTAATATTTGTGCCCAAGGGGCAGAATTCATAGCTCTGAAACATGCCTGTATAATTGCCAAGGGTAAAAAGGCAACAATTTATCCAGATTCTAGATATGCGTTTGACATTTGTCACTTAATCAGGATGCTATGGCTCCAGAGAGGTTTTTTTAACCTCAGCTGGAAAATCTATAGCTAATGCAGAAATTATTAATGAAGTTCTTTTTGCTCTCCAATTGCCTGAAATCTTAGCTGTAGTTCATTGCTCTGCCCATACAGGTGGCACTGATTTTGTCTCTAGGGCAAATGATCAAGCAGATGCCACTGCAAAACTAGCAGCCATAGAAGGATCTGAATTAATTTTAACATTAACAACCACTGATGACTTATATTTATCACTTTCCTATAATGAAAAGGAAGTAGAAAAGTGGAAGCAAAAATTCAAAGCAAAACAGATTAATGGAGTTTGGGTGTCATCTGAAGGAAAACCCCTGCTCCCTAGAAGTTTTTTCAATAAATTTGCCAATTTCTTTATAAAATATGGTCACTTTGTCACCCAGGGCATTGTGGACTCTGATAAGAGAGAGTATGGATAGCCCCTGATATAACTACTATAGCCTCTAAAGTGTGTACAGCCTGCTCTACCTGCCAAGCATATAACCAACATGCCTTTCGTGGCAAAGCCTTTGGTGGGCATCCTCTGGCTTACACACCTTTTGAACACCTACAGATAGATTTCATAATAATGCCAGAAGCCAGACATTATAAATTTTTTTTAGTAATAGTAGATCAACTGACCAGATGGCTGGAAGCATTTCCTATAACCCGAGCCACAGCGGGTTTTGTTGCTAAGGTGCTTTTAAAAGAAATTATTCCTTGCTTTGGCCTGCCAGCATGTATTGATTCAGATAGAGGAAGTCATTTTACTGATTCTGTCCTAAATCAGATATATTCTTGCTTGGGGATAACTCCAAAATTCCATGCTCCATATCATCCCCAGAGCTCAGGCCATGTTGAAAGAATGAACAAAGAACTTAAAACTATGATTGACAAATTATGCAATGAGACAAATTTAAAATGGTCTGAAATTCTCCCTCTGGCCCTATTTTATCTTAGAAGCAGGCCTAGAGGAGACCTATACATCTCACCATTTGAGATGCTTTTTGGATATCCACCTATACAGGCTAAGCCTTTGTCCCCCGCATATACATCACTATTAGGGGGAGATACTACTATTGCTTATTATATACAGGAATTAGAGCACAAACTGTGTGAACTCCATGAATCCAGAGCTGCAGTACAAGCCTGACCACTAGACTTTTCTCTTCATGACCTGAACTCAGGAGACAAGGATTATATTAAGGATTTCCAGGGTACTGGAGCACTCATTCTTCCTGGGAAAGGTCATTCCAAATATTGTTAACTACTCCAACATCTATAAAGATTAGAGAGAAAGACTTTTGGATTTATTGCTCACATGTGAAGAGAGCATCTTCTGTTTAGACTGATTGACTGCATCCTATCACATGCATTGGAAATAATAATCCATAGACAAGTGGATACTGTTTTGAGACACAGTGAATTCCTGATTTTCCCCTCTTATTTTTATTATTGTTTTCTTTTATTTTGATTAGAATATTTGATTTTTCCCCTTTATTTTTATCATTTCTTATACAAAAGGTACATATGATTAATATTATTTTTCTGCAGTAATATAAGTTTTATATAAATCTATATCAATATCTATATAATATACTTGCTATAATATCAATGCATACCCACAAAGCTTTAAACTGTAGGAACTTACCATTTATTGATAAAATGTTATGGGACTGTGATTAATATTTGTGTCTGATTCTAGGGAATGGGATAACACAAGGAGCACAGGCTTAACCTGAATAGTGCCAAAAAGAGCACACAGGAAAAAGTAGTGTGAGACTCCAGGTTGCGACACTTGGCATATGTTAAGTCGTAGGTCTTCCTTGTATCTACACTCTTTGAGAAGTACTCAGAAAAGTACCAAATTTTGACTATCATCCTGGCTCCCCATATCTCTGAGAATGAAAAAAAATCAGACCAGGGATTGATACTCCCCTATCAAAATAAAATTCTAGTTCTTTTTCTTCTTATAGTTTGGCAACTTCCTGTAGTCTTGGCTATAAATGGGTAAGTGAAATATTACTGCATTCTGTCCTACAGACTTGTGGGATAGAAATTTATTGAACACTAATACAAGGGCCTATTATGAAATTATTCTTGCTTACTCAACATTTTATATACATAGATTTTGGTATTTTTATTCTGATTTTGAATTTTTTCTTTCTCCTAAAAGTTTAACTTTCTTCCATTTTTTTCTTTATAATTTTGGGTTGTTTTTTTGTTGTTGTTTTTCTCTTCTTTTGATAATTGACTCATACACCCCCATAACTAAACATTGCATCCTTAGCTGAACTAGATGTTTCTTAACACCCACTTTGGGGGTGGGGGGTTGTATTTTAATAAAAATCTGAGATATTGAACTTTTGTTCAAGAAAAGATCTTCAAGGAAGAAGCTTGCTAACTCCTAAATCCAGAGAATGAAGTGTTGCAGAATGATGCCAGAAAACCTACACAAGAATGAACTTTGGGTGTGGTTGATTGAACTGAAGTTTGATTGAACATTTATTTGAATGTATACTCTTATCCCAAAAGGGGACTGCCTCTAATTTGGCTTTTCTTCAGTGTACCTAGCAAAACATTGGTTTTGTTTTCTCTCTTTTCTGTTCCTCCCTAACTATTGTAATTTCCTCTTAGAAACTGAATATTGCATACATCTGTAGTTAGAGGTGCTTGAGGACTACAAGATGATTATGTTAAATGATCAATGAGGAGACTAGTCTCCCAATGATCATCAGGGGGATTATGAACTTTAAAACTACTCCACCCTATTCAGACCATGCTTTAGAAGATTTGATTTAGCTATTTCCTGATTATAACAATGGAGATATACTTGGTCTAATAGAATTGGGAATATCTTGGGAACTTCACTTCCTGTGAGCAGCCTGGGCACCAGTTTGATCGTGGAACTCAAACCTAGAGGAGCTCCCTCAGATAGCTTCCTTAAGACAGTCTCATGGTGAGTGATAAGACTGACCTCCTTTTCCCTTGGGCTCAGGGGAGGCCCCTTTAGCCAAAGCCTTTAACTCCTGACTGGCTCAGCCTGAGCTGGAGCAATTTAAATTAACTCTTTCCTCTCTCTCTCTCTCTCTCTCTCTCTCTCTCTCTCTCTCTCTCTCTCTCTCTCTCTCTCTCTCTCCTCTGAAATTCCTTCTCTCTCTATTAATTAAAATCACCATAATTTCCAGCTGATTTGAGTATTTTATTATTTAGGATATCCCATGGCAACCAATAATTAATTTAGATATTAAGTCACAACTATAAAATTATCTTTACAAGAGTCATGTGTCCCCTGGCTTCAACATCCCAAGCATCTACATGCCAAAGCCAATGCAATGTCTCTACTAAGGGAAGAGCTAGAGTATTTAAAAGGTGAGCTGGGAAAAAAGGTACTTTTTACTTTTGCTCTTGGATTTTGTACCTAGTTCCCTAGGCTGGTATTTTTCTCTCTGTTCCTTATCTCATTTGCCTATCTTTGGCAAGTGACAGTCATCCAGATAAATGAAGAATCAGATCTATCTCTAAAGTTAGGCTTAGATCTCTCCCTCTAGACCTCTATCAATCTTTCTCTCTGAAATAAAATAAGTAAACTGACTGGAAACTATTACTTGTTGAGATAGAGTAGGTAGACTGTGGGGAAACTGTTTATTCTTGCAATGACTGTTGTTCTCTGGCTGCCTGTGACTAGAGAAGACTGACTATAGGAACCTGAACCTGCTTGGTGAAAATGAAGGTAGAACTGAGAAATGCTGGGGGATGCCACCATACAGGGATGCCAGTACGCAGGGGAACTTTTTATAAAGGAATGCCCAGGGGTTTACTCTGGGGTTTTCCCTGGGGTTTGCTTGCTGATCCCTACTGATGGCTGATTCTTCAATCTATTTTCTAACCTCCTTCCTCCCTCCCTCCCTCCCTTTATCAACCTTTTCCAGTTCTTCTTGAAGCCTTTGGCTCCTTCCCTCCCTCCTGAGTGAACTATAAAGATACTCTAGTTGTTTTCTCAGTCAAGGGGTTTATTGGGATATCAGGATGGAAAACTGAGGTAAGAGGTATGAGGATTTCCCTGAAATATAGGGATAATTTTAGAAAGGTTTGAAGAAGTATTCCTGTCACAAACTGTGACTCTGCAACAGTTAGGGAGATAGAGGACAACTATTTGAATCTTTTTTTCTTCTTCACCAAGAAAATCTCTTCTTCAGGGTCAATTTCAATTGCTCTGAAAAAGAAAAAACCCCCAAAACCAAATCAGCTTCACAAAGGTCTTTCAGCCAGGTTCAAACCTCCAGGGAGAAAGTGTGACTTCCAGTCAGAGACCAAGTCCAAAATCCAAGATTCTCCTCCAAATGTGGCCAGCAAAACCCCCAAGTGCCCCTCCTGGGAACATTCCATTGGAATATTCTCTTGACTGACATCTAGAACTAGAACTCCAGCCCTGCATCTTGGTCCACAAGTCCTGCAAAACCTCTCTCTCTTCATGTCTCTATCACATCTCCTTACTAATAAATGCTTATAAATCTGTTAATAAGCCTCCAGGTCAATTTTATATGTATAATAATGGCAAGGTATGTTTCTATAGTTGACTAAAGGTGGGTGTGATTTCCACTCTGCGCTAATTCCAATGAGAGTAAGGTACAAGCATAGTCACCACCACTCACATCCTCTCTGCCACTATATTTGCCTTTTTTGAGCCTCTTAAGAAGAGGTTATTTTCTTCCCTTCTATCTCTCCTTTTCTCTTCTCCCTATGTGTTCATCCGTCCCATCTTAATTTTTTAGATATCAGCCCAAATTATTTACCTTCCTTCCTTCTTTTTATACCTACTCCATTTTATTGCTTTAATAACACTAAAGTTCCTAAGTATCTTAGGTACTTTAGGTATCCTGCATATTTTAAATTACCATAAATTTCTCAAATATCAGAGATATAGTATTTATTTTAATTATCATCTTCCCAGATGTGAATATATTCAACTCAAACTCACCCAAATCCTCAAGTTTTCACTTTACCTTTTTATGGTTCTGTTCAATATCTAATTTGTTCATCAGTAGTCATAGTAATAACATTGACAAGAGCAATAGAAATAATGATAGCAGTAGCAACAGCAATAGGAATGACAAGAGCAATAACAATAATAGCAACATAAACAAATAACATTAAAAAAAGCAACAACAATGGCAATGACAATGATGATAACAATTGTAATAGCTAATGAATAGTAATTTGGAGTATTTTTCATATGACTATGGATAATTTTAATTTTCTCCACTTTTAACTTCTTTCTATAGGGGAATGCTTTTTTATTCCTTATAAATTTGACTTAGTTCTCTCTATATATAAGAAAGTGGGGTTTTGTCAGAGAAACCCACCATAAGAGTTTTTCTCCAATTTTTTTTGTTTCCCTTCTAATCTTGGTTGCATTGGTTTATTTGTAGAAAACCTTTTTAATTTTATGTAATCAACATTATTGATTTCATTTTTTTATAATGTTCTCAGTGTCTTATTTGGTCATTATTCCACCCTTCTCCACCTGTCTGACAGTTAAAATTTTCCATATTCACTCAATTTGTTTATTGTGTCACCTTTCATTTCTAGAGCAAGTATCCATTTTAACTCTATCCTAGTCTATGTTGTGAGATGTTGGTTCATTACTAGTTTCTGCCATAATGCTTTCCAGTTTTCCTAGAATTTTTTTTAATTAGTTAATTCTTTCCCCCCAAAAAAATTTTGGATGTTTAGGTTTATTGAACTCAAAGTTGCTATGGACAATGACTGGCATGTGTTGTTTACCTAATCTATTTCAATGACCCACCACTCTATTTCTTAGGTACTATGAAATATTTTGGATGATCACCACTTTTAAGTATAATTTGAGATATAATAAGTCCAGGCCACCTACCTTCATTTTTTTCATTAATTCCCTTGATATTTTTGGCCTTTTGTTCTTCCAGATGAACACTGTTATTTTTTCTTGTTCTGTGATATAATTTTTGGGCAGTTTAATTGGTAGGGCACTGAATAAGTCAATTAATTTATACAGGATTGTCATTTTCACTGTATCAGCCTGTCCTGTCCATGAGCAATAAATGTTTTTCCAATTCTGTAAATCTGACTTCATTTGTTTGAAAAATATTTTATAATTTTGTTGATATAGTTATCGGGTTTGTTTTCAGTAGGTATATCCCCAATTATGTTAGACTGTCTAGCTTTAATTTGAATGGAATTTCCTTTTTTATCTCTTGTTGTTGAATTTAATTAGTGGTAAATAGAAATGCTAATGATCTATATGGGTTTTTTGGGTATCCTGTGACTTTTTCAAAATTAATTATTTCGATTAGTTTTTATTGATTCTCTGGGATTGGCTGTCTACATCATTATATTAACTACAAAGAATGATAACTTTGTTTTCTTATTGTCCATTCTAATTCCTTCAATTTCTTTTTCTGTTTTTATTATAGCAAGGATTTCTAGTACAATATTAAATCATACTGGTGATAATGGGTATCTTTACTTTAACTCTGATCTTAGTGGGAAGGGTTTTAGTTTATCTCCATTACAGATAATGCTTGCTGTTGGTTTTAGATGAATGTCATTTGTCATGTGAAGGAAAGTTCTATTTATTCTAATGTTTTTATAAGAAATGGATGCTGTATTTTGTTAAATGCTTTTTCTGCATCTATGGAAATAATCTTGTGTGTTCTGGAGGGTTTATTATTGATGTAGCAAATTATGCTAATGTTAATTGTGCTAATTTATTTATTTAGCTGATGCTAAATTATGCTAATATTGAACCATGTATTTCTTGAGGAGCTATGGTCTGCTACCTTGGTATATGATTCTTGTGATAAAATGACATGGCCAAGAATACAGGAATTAGATATTTTCTCTTAACCTCTATTTAAAATAGGAAGTTTAAGATATTAGGAATTTTGTCTGTCTCCATGGCCTAGGTAATCAAGAATGTTAAAAAAGGTAAAAATCCAATGAACACAAAAGAAGTAAAACTAAGCTCTAAGGCAACTCAATTCTCCTTTCCCTACCACCCAACAATCATGGGTAGGGCAGTATAAAACCACCAATGGGCTTACAATGGGACTCAATTCTACCTTTACCCCTCCCAGTGCCAGAGAAAACCAAAAGGTTTAAAAGCTTGTTCTGACTTGTACTTCAGGGCAACAATAGTCTGCACTACAATAGTGATGACCTAGAGATCTATGGAATGATGGAAACTGGGAAAGGGCAATAGAATATGTGAGGATGCATTAAACCTGCCTGAAGTAAAAGGTCCTACATCAAGCTGGGCCCAAGTCTATGTCTACATCACCAGAAGTCACTTGGGCCAAAGAAAAAGACTGATGAAACATGAATTTCCTAGTATAGGAAGAGGCTGAGAAGAATTTGAGGTCTAGGTCCCAGGGAAACTCCAATAAAAGATTAAGGAGTGAGATAGAGAGTAACAAGGGAATAAAAGAAAAAATGCTAAAATTCTGAAAGATCTCAAATGGTAGAAAATGTAAACACCTGAGGCATAAGCAGATAACCCAACAAAAAAAAAAATTACACATGAGTAAAGGATGATCTGGAAGAAGAAAAGCAATAATATTAAAAGAAAGCATAATCTCTCCATAAGCAAAACATATTGAAGACATAAGGATTATAGATATCAAAATACCTGAATGCCATAATTTTTTTAAAATAACATAAGAAACTTTTCTATTTTAATTGATAACAAATTTTGATTTTGTTTGTAATGATTTTGAAATTTATAACACAATTTGAGAATTAGAAGCATTAATTTCCCTCCTTCACTTCCTCTTTTCATTATTTTCCTCTAGAATCTAACCTTTGTTTTTCTTCAAATAAATTTTGATATTTTGACTAGCCCTTGGTAGTTTATTGGCATCATACTAAAATTGTGAATTGTGTTAGATTGCATTATAATTTTTTAAATTTTTATTATATTAATGTGACCTGACCACGAGCACTGAATCACCTTCCAAATATTTTTTTTTTGGGTGTCTGTGTGGGGTAAATTTGTACCTATATAGGAAGAATTAAAGATCTAGAGTTAGGAAGACATCTTCCTGCATTCAAATCTAGACTTAGACACTTGTTAGCTATATGATTTTGGAAAAGTCCCTTAACCTTGTGTGTCTTAGTTTCCTCATCTATACAATGAGTTTGAGAAGGATATGGCAAATCATTTCAGTATCTTTGCCAAGAAACTACCAAAAGGAGTCACAGAGAATAAGATACAACTGAAACCACTCAACAAAAGTCCTTGGATTTCCTTCCTAGTGAAACTTCCAGACTCTTCATTCGAATATGTTTGAGTTACTTTGAATGAGTCCTGACTATTTATCATTTCTTCCTCAGTTTTCATATTCTTAATAAAGAAATGCTGTTGATTTTGGCCCATGAGTATGATATAGAAATTATAGTTCTGTGCTTACAGCAAGTTGTCTGCCCTCTACATCAGCAGGCCCTGAATTTAATCTGTGTACTAGTTTGTCTTTGAACCTCTGAAGACAGAATGTTCTTGGAAATGAAGAAAGTAAACTTCAGGAAGAACAATTACATCCTTAGTCAAGGAAAGCAATTTAGTACACACAGCCTTCAAATGTGAGATATGCACAGTGAATATAATTTCATTTAAAAACCATGTTTGTCCTAAAAATTGACTTTTGTAAATAGCAAATGGATTTTCAGAGAATAAACACCGTGATGTTTCATGTGGCTGATTTAGCCCAAGATTCTGATGAGTCTTTCGTTCCTTCCAGACCAGTTAATGTTCTGGGGTGTCAATTTGGAGAGCACCCTGTGTGCCAGTTTCACACGACTGTGGTGATCATCTATATTTGTTGCATACAGAAAATGTTTGAACATTTTAACAACTAGAAAAACGGGAGAAATAATTTTATTTTCAATTAGCCTTGAGCCTAACAAAAGCAAAAACTTGGCTTGAAAACTGCTTTTCATTTCCCCTAGCAAATTCACCCTTACCAGATTGTTCTGTGATAATTACAGGTTTTCAAAAAGTATTTCCATTGCTTCGAAAGCTCTATTTTTCTGTGACCCTCCATGCATATTACAATAACTAGGAAACAAAGCCAACTTTGATATGTATAAACCCAAACAAATCTATGGTGTAAAAATATCATTAATTTTCTTATTGATTTCTTACACTAAAAAATCAGAGTTCTACCTTCATTTAATTCCTAATAGAGAATGCTTTCCAAGGCAACTGAACTCAGTTCATTGAAATTTCCATACTATTGATAGTGAATGATGCCTGATTAAAGATACTTTATTCTACATCCCCTACAATATATTTGTTCACAGAATAAGAATTATACTTTACCAATACATGAGAAAGTTCAAGAAGTTTAGTGGGGTAGCCAAAGGAACAAGCAGCAAAAAAACATATCTCAAATATTTGAGCATCATCAAAAGAAATGAAGCTCTATGTAATTTTAAGCTAAAGTTAATAATTCTTGAGATATCTGACAGGCATGTTTCCTTCATGAATTTTAAATATCCCACAGTGCATCTATGCATCCACTTCTGAGTTCTGGGACACCCAGGTATGTAGTGTGGGTCCTATTGTCATAATCATCTTCTTATACATCCCTCCTCCATGGAACTCTCCTTTGCAACCAACAAACAAAACAAAAACAAAACAAAAAACAATTAAACAAAGTCAACAAACAGCCAATCTATTTGACAGTTTATTCCATATACTGTACCCAAAGTCTCCACAAAAGAAAAAGGGGTCATCTCCTCATTTGTTCCCCCAAGATGAACACTAGTCATTGCAATTAATTAGACTTTGACTGCCTTTTAGATGTGTTTTTGTTTACATTATTATATTCATTTTAAAATATAATATGTGACAATAAACACTTAAGTGCCTGCTCTAGGACAAATACTAGGGATACAACTATGGGAAGAAAGACAGTCCTTACCCTCAGGGAGCTTACTACCTAAAACAGGATAACACACAAAAGGAAGCTGAAAAGTTGGGGCAGGAGGATGCATCATGGATATATTGTGTTCTGTGCAGTCCAAACCACTCAGATTTGAAGATAAAAAGTGGAAAGTTAACCTTGAAGGTTCAGATTCCAGCCCTTTATAAAAGCAGAATTGGGGAGGTCTTTAGCACTCTACCTTCCAGGTCCAATAAGAAAGGCAAGATAACAGAGAGAGTGGAGATATTGAATATCCAAAACAGGGTTAAATGGCCTGAGATTTGTGTATGTTGTATACCTAGTTCTAGTTCTCTTTACTGTCCTCTGAATCAATACGTACAGTTCTTCCCATGTTCCTAGGCATTTATATCATCATTTTTTATGTTTTCCTTTCACCTTAACGCCTTCCTCTCTATTACTGTCACCTTTACTCCTCAACCCCACCAGGCTCTTAATACACCCTTTCTGTTCCGTTTCATTAGAACGCTCTATCTGTATCTACTCTCTTCAGGTGCCCCACTTCCAAATCTTACTCTATGTTTACAAATAACAAAAATTTCCCATTATGCACCTGGTTCCAATAAAGAGCAGCATAGAGTCTGCAAACTTATAGGAAAGAATCCCTAACTCTCTGCCCTACTCTAAAGAATTTAAATTTCACCCAGACCAAAGCATAAATGGAACATAAAACTTAATGTATTATCCCTTCTAGGGCTATTTGCATTTTTAGTTATTCATACTACTTAACTATATAAAAGGATAAATCTATATCAGAGAAATTGCAGGCACCAGGGACAGGCATTTGGTCAACCACCTACTGTTTCTGTGAATAAAACCAACTCCAACCCAAATAGTTATGCCTTCATGTAGTTCACAAAGCTTTGAAAACCTGCCACATCTGGCAATAAGGATTTCTGTTTTTTTTTTGTTTTGTTTTGTTTTGTTTGTTTGTTTGTTTGTTTTTTACCACAAAGCTCTATTCTGTGATTTTCAATAGAATTCCACTTCATTCCCCCATGACTTTGACATTAGGGTCCCAGTAGAATAACAACTTACAGTGAAGCAATTTTCTTTTTCAATAAGAACTGGCCTGGCATATTCTATGCAGCTGAGGATGGTTGATCAGGACCATTGAAATACTAATGAGGAAGAAACAGGAAGAAGACTGCTAAAGTAAAGGAAACAGAAGGGGAAAGGAACAGAAAGAAAAAAAAGGTAAAGAACAGAGAAGGAAGCAGAAATAGAAAGGAGAAAGCAAATAACCATAATGACTTGGGTTTTTTTTTTAAAGTTTCCAAAATTTTACTTATATCCTTGTAGATAGGTAGTGAACATATTATTACATCCATTTTACAGATGGGATAATTGAATCCAACAGTTCTAGTGAACTGCCCAGAGTCACAAGTGGGTTGTAATATTTATTGGGAAAGAAAATGGGATTGGAAAACAGGGGATAATGGGAGGTTTGTATGAGGGAAAGGAGGAGTTAAGGGGAGAGAGGGAACACTGCTTGGTGAGGCAAGGGAGGGAGATGCCCCCTGCTGAGAGGAAACAGCAGGGGTCTGATAAGGTCTTTTATTGCCTTGATGACTGAACTGATTTTCAGCTCCCTCTATGACCAGAAAAGATAGTCCACTTATCTGACTGCGAATTCAAATATTATAAAGTTTAATAATCCAGTTGGAATTGGAGTTTTTCCTTAGCTTCAGAGTATAGGGCCAGGCCCTAGAGACTGGTGGAGGGTTTTTCCACTTCCATCTCCTCTATATCAGTCCAGTTTTGTATACTTCAGAATCTTAGCAGTAGATAGAAAGCAAACAAGAACAGGTCTAACCTTCAGAAGTGACTGGGCCTGAATCTTCCAGCTGAACCAAGAAGAGCATGCCACTCCAGACTGGGCTGAACAAGCTCCTCTCTCCTCCAACACCCAGAAGCCAGTCCCCACTCAGCCAGAAGGAAGTGCTAGTCACAAGACCCAACTGCCACACCCAGCACGAAGGAAGTGCTAGTCACAAGACCCAACTGCCACTCCCAGTTGGCCCCTTCCCCCACAAACTGTCAGTCTAATTTCCTTTCCACAGGGTCTAGGCTTCAACTCTAAGGCTTCTTAAATCATCTTATTAGAATGTATTCCTGTAGAAGATCACAGAAAGGGGGAAAAACATATATAGTTTAAAAAGAAACATAATACATTACCTTCATTTGGTAGTGTGCTAGTAATATTTAACAATCAACTCTGAATATTTACAACATATTTTTAAGTTTAATATGCATTATTAACACTTATTTCACCACCTTCTGAAGTATAGGCAATTTCTAAAAAATAAATAAAGACCTGATTTGTAGTATTTGCCAATTTCCAAAGTAGAAAAGTTCACATAAGCAATTTAACAATCTACTCTCCTAAGGCTATAGAAGCTGGCTCCAGGATACCTCTCCTTCATGGAATACATTTTTCCAAGATTCTTTTGTCCAGATTATTATTTTTATAATTTATAATAACAATAGCAAATTTTTACATATGTTTCACAAAATGCTTTACATTCATTTTATTAAATGATATCTTACAAGAATACAGTGAGGTAATTGCAATTGTTATTATTCTGCATATTTCACAGCTAAGGAAATGGTGAATCATATTTTCCCATTGTCATAAAACTACTAAATGTCAGTAAGGATTTTTATATAGGCTTCTCCTTATTAAGTTTAATTCTTTTTCCATTCTTTCTCAAACTGCTTTTCCTATTTGTCAGAAAAGGCCACCAAGGCCCAGAGAGGTAACATTACTTATCTTAATCCAAAAGATAATTAGATGTTTGTATCTGACTCCAACCTATCTTCTGAATTCCAATTTCCCATGCCTGGCTTACCCTTTTATGTCTCAAATTAGATGGCCCAATAACATTTTTAACTCAATAGTTCCAATATTGAACTTAATTTCCAACCCATCCCTTTATGAACTTCTTTGTTACTAATGAAGGCACTCCCAACCTCCTAACCAACCTAGACCCTTGATGGCAAACCTATGACACATGTGTTAGCACTGACACATGTAGCCATTTTCAATGGCATGTGGCCACATGTAGGCTCAGTGCACCTCGGGACCAGGAACTGCCTAGGGGAGTAGCACCCGCAGTGGGGAGGGATTCTCCATGTACTGGCCTTGGGAGCAAGGAGTGATTTGCAGGTAGCACTCACCAGGTGGTTGGGAAATGTGGGGTTGTCGGACTCCCACGGGGGTAAGGAAGAGGAGCAAGGTTGTAGAAGGTTCACGCAGGCCAGCCAGCTGGGGAGGGGCAGGGCAGGGCTCTAGCCCATTTGCAATGGAAGAGTGTCTGAAACCAATTACCAGATACTTTTAGCATCCTGAAAAATATAGCAATGGCTTTACTCAAAATTTTTCCCTCTACATACTTTTGTGAGACCTTATTCTCAGTGTTAAGTAATAACAAAACCAACAAAAGAAATAGATTGACAGATGAAGTTAGTAGTGCTTGCTTGAGCTTGACGTGAACAAAATACCAATGTTCAATTGAAGATTTAATCAATGAAATTCAGCAACAAAAAGTCACTAGTTCAAGCACCCCAAACAAGTTAAATAACATCAAGACCAACAACAACAACAAAAAAAAAACAAACTGACTGATAGATGAACAAAGAAGTCACTAAGCAGGTAAGTTAAATAATTAGTTTTGGGTTTATTAAATACAGTTATACATTACAATTAATTTATTTTTGTTATTTAAACTATAAATATCTAGAAATTATGAGGGTTTTTTTGAAGTGACATATCACCTGAATTATGCTCAGTTTTTTGGTGAATTTTGACACACCAAGCTCAAAAGGTTGCTTATCACTGACCTAGACTAATAATTTCTAGTTCTAATTCCTTATTCTTAGGTGCCCCACATATTATATCTATTCCTAGTGTTTACTATTTCTAACTATATGACATCTCTTGTTTTTTTCATTCCCATATTATGCATTTTTGTAAGTGAATAATCTTATAAAACCAATACCCAAAACATATACTGAAATAAACAAGTGATAAATTATATGTTTTCATATGCATTTCTATTCCAACAGTTCTTTCTCTGGAGGTGGATAGCATTCTTTTTCATAAGTCCCTTAGAATTGTCCTGGATTGCTTTTAGTAGCAAAGTCTATCATATTTGATCAGTCTCTAATATTACACTTTACAAAATGTTCTTCTGGTTCTGCTTATTTCACTCTGCATCAGTTCATGTAGATCTTTCCAAATCTTTCTGAAATTATCCTGTTCATCATTCTGTGTAGCACAATAGATATCAATAACCGTGATATATCACAATTTGTTCAGCCATTTCCCAATTGAGGGACATCTCTTTAGTTTCCATTTCTTTGTCACCACAAAAAGAGCAGCTACAAATATTTTCATGGCATTTCTTCTATACTCTTCTCCCTCCTCACATAGCTGTATCTCCCATCTAGACTACTGGAAGAACTTTCTAGTTAGTCTCCTTATCTTGTCTCCCTCCTCTCCATCCTACATTTAGCTCTTAAAATTATTTCCTTGAAATGAGGGGGTGTCCATCGATTGGGGAATGGCTAAACAAATTGTGGCATATGTTGGTGATGGAATACTATTGTGCTCAAAGGAATAATAAAGTGGAGGAATTCCATGGGAAATTGAACAACCTCCAGAAATTGATGCAGAGTGAGAGGAGCAGAACCAGAACATTGTACATTGTGGCACAATCAAGTGTAATAGACTTCTCCCCTAGCAGAAATGTGGTTTGATAGGGATATGATTGAGGTCAAGGGATGTGATTGAGGCATTAAAAGATCACTCTATTGCAAACAGGAATAATATGTAAATAGGTTTTGAACAATTATATAAATACGTACATATTTATATAACTCAGTGAAATTTATTGTCACCTCCAGGATAGGGGAGGGAAGAAGGGTGAGAAAAATAATAAATCATGTAACAATGGAAAAATATTCTCAATAATTTTTTTTAAAAAGGAAGCAAAGAAACATTCTTGGTATACATCTCACCTTGTCACTCAATCAACAAATTCCAATTGTTCCATATTACCTAAAAGATCAAATATATATTCTTCTATTTGTCTTTTAAAGTCCTCTACAATCTATCCAATTCCTATTTTTCTCATCTTCATACAATTTACTCTCCTCCTTACGTTCCACAATCTATGTGGGTTTTCCTTACTGTTCCTCCCAACTCATACTGTAACCCCCAACTTCTTGATTTCTCACTACCTATCTCCCATGAAAAGAATGCTCTCCCTCTTCACTCATATTTCAGTCAGTCATTTAATAAAGTAGCATTTATTAAGCATCTACTATGTGCTAGGCATCGAGTTAAGTGTTGAGGATACAAAGAAAAGCAAAAGATGGTCCCTGTTTCCAAGGAGCTGGCAGTCTAACAGAAGAGACAAACACAAAGAACTATGTATAAACAAGATAGACTCAGGATAACTTGGAGATAGTCAACAGAGGGAAGGAATTAGGAGTAAAGGGGATCAGGAAGGGCTTCTTACTGAACACCAGATTTTAGTTAATATTTGAAGAAAGCCAAGGAAGCCAGGAGGTAGACATGAAAAAAAGCACATATTTTAGGCATGGGAGACAGCCAACAAAAATGCCGATAGTTGAGATGGAGAGTTCTGCCCAAACTCTAGCTATGTTGTGTGGAAGAGAAGCATGCAAGACAGAAAGCTGAGGATGGATCATCTGTCAGTCAAATGAAAATTCCCGTTCGAATGTTACCAGGAAAAGCAGTTGGAGTCAAGCCAACTGCTGAACTGGGCTAAAGGTCTTTGGCTGATGGTGGTGACTGAGCTGAAAGGCTTTTGGCTTCTGGCTGATGTGGGGAAAGAAGCTAGCTGTATCTCTGGGACTTGAGATAATCAATTTAGAGGTGATCTGGCTGATTGGCAGAAGAAGAAGAAGAAGAAGAAGAAGCACAGCGGTCCTTATATCTCTTTCTGACTGACTCTATTTCATGTTTGTGGCAGAATTGCCATTTCCCTCAATATCCTCCTAACTCTCACTGTAGAGAATTGGGATATCCCACTCCTCTTACCTTATCCCCATCCTTGTCCTGTCTTCCCCAAATAAACCCCTTGTTTGGCAAAGAAGATTAAGAATTATTTCATTGAAATCTCAGTTCACCCTGAGTGACTTAAAAAGAGGCTGAAGAAAGGGGGGAGGGGAAGCTGAAAGGCTTCTGAAGAGGGAGTAATAGGGAGGAAGGTAGACAAACCTTGATCCATTAGTTATCTAGTATCAATCAAATATACACCCCTCAGAAATATATCGATTACAGATTGGCACCCCTAAACAGACTGAACTTACAATCCCTAAAGAGCAGAGAAGAAAAATGTTTAAACAAATTCTCTGTGGAGTTGTTGTTCTAGCAGCCATTACTGGATTTTGGTTCTACAATATACTCTATAGCAGAATGATCAACATGATTTTTGATTCTCTGGATTATATCTGCAACACAACCATGTTTATACTGCAGTTGCCATTTCAGACCGAAACTATACTATGGCAGATTTTGGCTCAGGTTTATATTATCTCTATGGCAGCTTTACAGGCTCTGACCTATTTGAAGAATATATATAGATTTGTTATCCCCCAAAAGGCAACTCAGACAATGGTGGTAGATCTAGTCTAGTAGTAGTCTCTCGGTATCCGAGGATGACGATTGTCTTTGTGTGTTTTTGTGCACAAAGACACTTGTGCATGAAGATTTAAGTGGAAAAGTCGATGCACAGTGACAGTCCCACTCTCTCGGCTTTGGAAGCCTGAGTCCAGTGGCAAGAAAAGTTGTTACATCTGGAGACTTCCTCAGCTGCATTGAATGGCCGTGTTGTCTTTTGTGCTCTAACACGCCCTGAGCACTCCACAGTGCTTTGCTGCATCCCCATCTCAGCCGTTGAACCTTCTTGTTGGTTTCTTCTGCCTGTTCCACTGAAGCAGTCTTCACATGCTGGGTGAGCAAAGCCCTGGTTCACCAGGGGTCTACGACCAGATGGCTACCCTCACAAGGTTTAGCCGGCCTGTCAAAGCCGTTGCCTGGGGTGTGGCCTCTGCCGCATGCTAGCAGCTACTAGGAGCCACAAGTGAAAGCTGGGTGTTAGGTGGGGGTCAGAGGCTGGAGAGCTGCCCTAGGAGGGCACGACAAGCCCTCCATACCAGAGATACTACCCCTCCCTGAACACCCCATACATTAAGAACTTGTTTGAGGAATTGATCAAGACAAAAGGATTAGACCAGATTAAACACAAGAACAATGGCCAGGCAGATCCAAAGAAAAAGAAAGAAAGCAAGAAAATTAAAGGTCAATGCACAGGGAAATGAAAGTGACAAGGACACTGTCTGATAGTGTACCAAAAAAATTTGTCCACTAAAGGAGGTCACCAAACTATCAAGTACAAGTAGTGTATTACACAGACAGTTTACATCCCAAGAACTTGAATCCCTGAAAAAAAGAGCTCCCAAATTTATCAATCAACCTTTTAAGATGCAGAAGAAACTGAAACATGCTTTTAGGATCTTTGACCCAGACTTCAAAGATGTAGAATTTCTCCTGTCTGAACAATTTAGTCCCCATGAGAAATGCCAATTTATTGAGAAGACCAGATCAGATAATAACCTGACTAGTTGGCCCACAGAGGAGCAAAGAAAAGACCTAGGTTTTGCAAATCCAACAAGAATGACATACTTAAGGAAATGTAGGGAAGACTTGTTCCAAGCTATAAAGCTCTGTTGCTAGAGGCCTAATGCATGGGCAAGATTTGATAAATTCATGCAAGATAAAGGGGAACATCCAGCCACATTCATTGATCATCTCTCAGAAATGGCAGAATCAATTGTGGGTTTAGAGGCTAATAGTGAGGAGTCTTCTAGTCACATGTGAAGACAATTTTTGAAGGGTTGCACACCTCACTTGAAAAAATTTTTATACACTATTTCCCTAAATGTGATACTGTAAGCCTGATTGAATTACATGAAACTACTCCTTACCACCATGATAATCATTCAGAACAACATAAACAAATGTAAGTCTTAAAAGATAAATTAGAGATGACAGAGAAAAATTTTAAGAGAAAAGGAGAGAGAGGAAATCAAGAAACTCAACACTGCTAGACTTACACAAAACCTAGTTATAAACCAAAACCAGTGCAGAGAGAAACTAGAGAATGCTTTCTTCTGCCACAAGAGAGGACACCTGATAAAAGATTGTTTTCTGAAAAAGAAAAAGGAAATTAACAAACACACACACACACACACACACACACACACACAAACTAGATACAGTAAGTAAAATTCCATTTGTTCTCATTGTAAACTAAAATCCACAAAACAACCAAATCATCCACACATGGTTAGGAGAGAATTATGAAGCCAAGCCTATAATGTATGTAGTTTGGTACATGGAGACAGAAGTGATAGTGAAAAAGAGGCTACTGTAAAAATTAGGAGGAAAAAGATGAGAAACATTAAAAATTTAGTACCAGAAAGTGAATCTCTGAGTGAAAGCACATGCAATAAATCAAGAGAAAGGCAGAGACAAATAATACAGATAGAAGAAGTGAAAGGAATAATATCTCAAATAGCAACTGAGACAAGAGACTTAGAGAAAGACTGTACAGTAACCACACAGGGGAAAAAAGTGAAAATGAAGTCAAATCATTATTAGAGAATTTTTTCATTGTAGAGTGGGCACTGGGATTGGATTTTGTAGAAGGAAAAGAAAGACAAGATCATAAGAACTCAAGGAAGAGTTAGTGAGAGATACAGAGAAACATCATTTCAATTCCCTACAGGTTACTGTTGCTACTTATGTAAATACTTTGAAATAATTCACAGATTTGCATGACATCCCACCAAACTCAGTTAATTCTTCAAGTAGCTACATGGCACAGATACCCTTAGGGAAAAAAACCCCATCTAATTTGAATCATGAATCTGAAACCTTCCATCCAGCAATGACTGATATAGACAATATAAAATTTACTGAAAATGAAGCTGACATTACATTTAAAAACAATAATCCTATTCAAAGTAATGGAGGTGACATGACAGTTAAATTTGAAAAGAAGAATGGAATGGAAGTTTTAGAACCTGAAAGAACAACCAAGGATCCAAATGGCAGACTTGAAGGCAACATTCTAAATGGCAGAGGGGAATCTGGCCAAGTAAACTTATGTGAGATAAGCAACAGCTATGATTTAAATTCATGTTCCAATGTAGTAGAAGATATTGTAAAATCAACCTCATATGAAGACTGCATAGGAAATGAATTAAATTAAAAAGAATTAACTGATCCTAACATACACCTGGCAGAGGATAGCAAAGGAATGAACAATGACTCAGTGGCAATACACACCTTCGCTACAAAGCCAGAAACATATGTATGTAGTATTGTGGGACAGAATAAAGACACATATCCTACTGATGCAGGGGAAAATGCAGATGCACTAAACTTATTCCTAAAAGAAAATAAGAACATAAAGGGACAGATTTCTATCTCTACACAGTCAAAAGAGAAGGAAAATGAACAAAACCCACTAGTTGATGATAGAGTAGAATTTATAAATATTAGTAACAACATTGAATATCTGCAAGAAGAAACTAACCCCATACCATCAAGTTTACCAACTCAAAATGAACATTTAATGCTTAGTAGTGAGAAACAGCCAGACACTAATATGGGATATATAAAAGCTGGTGACATAGGCTTAGATCAACACACAAAGCCAGAATTAGCAGCGTCCTACACAAGTTTACATGGCACTGAACAAAATCCAATGAATAACATAATGATTGGATTCAGTGAGTCAGATTCAGATACAAAATCAGAAAGAATACCAGAGGGTGTGATAATAATGGATCAAGATGATTTAGAACAGATGCCTTACCAATTTTATAAGCCTTATGAGGAGGTAGATGAAGAAGGGGATGTGTGGGACACAAGTCAGAAAATTGAATACCTGAAACCAGTACAATCTAAATCTCACCAAGATTATGATGATGACATATTCTTTGGGCACAGAACAAGTTGCATACCATTAGAAGAACTTTATGCAAGATTAGGGGTTGATAATGAAAATGACTTTATAGAGAAGTTGAATTACATGGCTTATATAGATACAGATTTTGAATGGGAAGGAGGATATCAAGGAACATATTAAAAAACTGGAGGAGGAGAGATAGATACACAATATTACATCTATTCTCTAATTTCAAAAACATGACAAATACCATTTATGCTTATGAGTTCCATAGGGTAACATACTACACAAAACCTTATGAGAATGAAAATTAGTCTTAGGTAGAAAAGAAGATATTCCAGCAAAAGAACAACTAAGTAATTCAACAACAACAAAAACACTCCTAAACTTGTTGGATGAATTTGTTCTCAAAGACTTTAACATCAAGTTATAGTGGAGAAGTGAAACAGGTTATCCATATCTCTCAACCTTCAACCTTAAACAATCTCTATCAGGGAAGGAAGAGAGGGAGGGTATATTATGAAGATATTATCTCATAGTTTCAGATACCTCACTAGAAACAACAATGTGATCATGTCATCAATGAAGATACACACAAATGATTTCTGATAAAAATAAGTCCTAGTCATAAGTAACAACATGAGTAGCCCTAGAACAAATGAATAACAGTCCCTAAGAATGAAAGCCTGTGAATGGGAAACAAAGGAAAGCACACAAGACTACAGTATCAACAGAAAGTACAGACAAGAGAACATTGCACATGTTAAAATGAAAGCCTATGAATGGGAAACAGAGGAAAACACATAAGACTATAGTGTCAACAGAAATTACAGACAAGAAAGTATTGTACATGTTAAAATGATGAAAGGAAAGCACTACAAAATCCAGTAAAACAAAAAGAAAAAATGCATTTAAAAGATTAGCAGCCAAAGAAAATCTCTATACATACAATACAAACTATCTGCCAACCATAGTAACAGAACAAGAAAAAAGCAATGTTATTTCAAATGAATACATAACTCCATGACCAAACAAAATACATTATATCTAAATTCTATCTCCAAGACATAAGAAAACATACAATAGACCTCCTTGTGAAAAAAGGGAAACACCAAAAAGATAAGAAAACTTCAAATCAATATTATTAACAAAATTCTAAGAACTTATGCACAATGCTAAATTATACTATACTGCTTACACCCACCCATGAAGATGTATATAAGTAAAGCTTACTTCCATGCATGAAGATGAACACATGTAAAACTTACTTTCACGCATGAAGATAAACACATGTAATGTTTACTTCCACACATGAAGAATTGTTGAATTCTGAAAAGCATTCATGAAGAACTCATAGCATACTTCAATGCACAATGAAAATTTCAATCTTACATACATGCACATGTAAAAACCTTACACACATGCATGTTCCTGAATTGTTCCAGTTGTTCCTGAATTGAAGAACACAGGACTACAATCAAGAGTGACAGCAGACAAGAGTGGTATGCGGACCAGATGACAAGAGACAAAGGACACACCAAGTTTATACAATCAACTTAAAAGGTCATGGAAGGACTTTGAAAGTTTGGACTTGTGATCATGAGGATATGTAAGAATGCATCAGACATGTTAACATCACATATATGCATGTACATGCTACGTAGAAATATAATATAGGAAGATATCTCATGGAATGAGTAAGTATACAGCATAGTGGCAAAACACAAAAGTCACATTGATATAAATTTCTGTAGAAAATTTTAACAAAGATATTTCTTATCTGCATGAGTTTGCACAGAAATCAAGGACAATATGTAGGGATGTTCATATGTAAATCTGTATGAATACAAATTATGTAGACATGAAGATACTAATGCACTAACTAACTAACTATATTAGAATAATTTATTAATGTTCTAATGACTAACTATAAGGACAACTTAGAGAATTTGTTCAAAGTCTTAGGGAAGTAGAGACAGACATAGAACTACTTAAGTATAGAAGTTAGAATACTTTATAATTGTAGGTTAGCAATTGTTAGTGATAGAAAATTTTACTTAGTTGAATTTAAAGACATTAGGAGAAAAGACAGTTGCGTATTCAAAATACTATTGGAATTGTTTGAAATTGTTACATGAGTTATTATGTCAAAACTATGTTCATGTACAATCCCTATTACCTAAACCATTTTCCTATACCCAAACTTAGCATTGAACTAGATAGACACAATAGCTAAGATAACTTTAGGATTTGTTATTTTGGGAGGGTAAAGGCATATTTAATATAGTGCAGGGTAAGAATTAGATAGTTAGAAATATCCAAAGCTAAATATCATTAAAAGACAAAAAAGGGAGGTATATTGTGGAAGAGAAGCATGAAAGAAAGAAAGAAAGCTGAGGATGGATCATCTGTCAGTCAAATGAAAATTCCCTTTCGAATGTTACCAGGAAAAGCAGTTGGAGCCAAGCCAACTGCTGAACTGGGCTAAAGGTCTTTGGCTGATGGTGGTGACTGAGCTGAAAGGCTTTTGGCTTCTGGCTGATGTGGGGAAAGAAGCTAGCTGTATCTCTGGGACTTGAGTTAATCAATTTAGAGGTGATCTGGCTGATTGGCAGAAGAAGAAGAAGCAGCAGCACAGTGGTCCTTATATCTCTTTCTGACTGACTCTATTTCAAGTTTGTGGCAGAATTGCCATTTCCTTCAATATCCTCCTAACTCTCACTGTAGAGAATTGGGATATCCCATTCCTCTTACCTTATCCCCATCCTTGTCCTGTCTTCCCCAAATAAACCCCTTTTTTGGCAAAGAAGATTAAGAATTATTTCATTGAAATCTCAGTTCACCCTGAGTGACTTAAAAAGAGGCTGAAGAAAGGGGGGAGGGGAAGCTGAAAGGCTTCTGAAGAGGGAGGAATAGGGAGGAGGGTAGGCAAACACTGATGCAGTAGTTATCTAGTATCAATCAAATATACACCCCTCAGAAATATATCTATTACAGTTGTGATCCTGGACAACTCACTTAATGACAATTGCCCTACCCTTGCTGCTCTTCTGCCTTAACATTGATACCTTTATCTCAGTTCCAAGACAGAAAGTAAGAGGTTTTTTTTTTTGCTTTTTTTTAAATGTTCATTAGGCTATCCAGATCAAGATTTTCATTAGACAGAAATGTGGACTGGAAATTAGGAGGAAGATTAATCATCAGCATAGATGCTAGTTGACTCCATATGAATTGATGACATCACCAAGTGAAATCGTATATATAGAGAAGAGCAGAGGACCCAAGAAGCCTCCTGGCTTGCATCAAGATTAAACTCAAATATTAATTTCTGTAGCTCTTTCTTGGTTATCACCCACTATGACCTTCCCTCTGAGATTACTTTCCCTTAAAACTGCATCTGTCTTATAGGTGTAGTATCTAACTTGCTATCTCATTATAATGGGACATCCTTTAGGACAGGGACTATGACTTTTTCCCTTTTTTTCTATTCCCAGCCCTTGGCACAGTGCCTGGCAAAAGGTAAGATAAATAAATATTTGTTGACTGATTCCTTACACAGCTTCCTTTTTTGGGGAAGTGTCCAAGACAACCAACTGCTGTTGACTTTCCATATTACCAGATGATCATGTGATAAATAATAAGATACCTTAGCAACAGTCTCATCCTAGAATTTTCTATATCCACTGGAGTCTCCCCATTGGACAATATATCTGCCAGGCTGGTTCCCTTTTTTCAACTGGTAAGTTCCTCCGGTTGACTTCATTTTGTAAAGAAGTCCATGTCATCTCATACTCCCTGCCCCAGTGATCACCATTTCCTTCCCTCTTAAGTCTTTGTGTCTCCTTTATTAAAATGTAAGCTCCTTCATATCAGGGAGTATCTTCCTTTTTAATTTGTTCTTTAGATTTTTATATTTACTTTCCTATGTTTTCATTGTTTCCTCCATTATAATGTAAACTTGTTAGGGGTAGGGAATTTTTTCTTCTGTCCTATCCCCAGTGCCTACCATACAATTTGACACCTAGTAAATACTTAATAAATATTTAGTTATTGGCTTAGAGCTAAAAGAGTCCTTACATTTATATATAAACTCCTCCACTTTACAAGTGAAGAAATTATAATCTTGGATTTGAACACAAGTATTTAGGCTTCAGATCTGTCACTCTTTGCATGACACCATGCTGCCTCCACTAATATCCTAAAAAACAATATAATGGTATAGAACTTACTCTGAAATCTTGAAAGCTATACCAATGGACCCTCTGCTCTGAATTTTAATTTTCATCATAATATGAAGGAAATGTAGTTTTCAAAGATTGTATAGGAGTACCTCAAGCTCAAGCAGGTCCTTACAAGTTAGAAAGAGCACATGTATAACCCTACAGATAAACTGAAGCAAATCCTCTATAGGATCAGCCCAAATAAATTCAGAAATGAATTTTTAAGTCACAGTAATTCACAAAATTGTTAAGACAAAGAAGAGCTGTAATCTGGTAAGTGTTATATCATACCAAGGAGATCAAAGATCCTTGAAGACTTCTAGTAAGTATAAAAGAATGATATTGTTGTGTTGAAACAAGACAAACATGCTCAAAAAGGCAACATAGAAAGGATGCTCGGTATTGTCACTTTGAAAACAATCAACATTAAAAACAAGACCTTGGGAAATACAAGAAAGTGAGGGAAAGCCCAAATTGCATGTTTTGTTATCATTTTAAGCAGAGATTTTACAATTTGCCCAAAGATAAAAAATTTGTAAGGGGAAAAATGCAGTCACCACTTGGCATGCTAGAAATGTCTGCCCATTCTATTATTTGTAAGGCTGTCTTGAAAAACAAGAATAAGTCCATGAAATATTAGAAATGGGGTAAGAACTGAAGTGTGATGTTTCTGTTATTCTTGGTGAAATGACAGCTGAAAAACGATCCTCAGAAAGTAAAATGAAGAAATAAAAAGGATTTCCAGAGAACTCCACTGGGGGCCCCCACATGATATACATTTAATAAAAATGGCATTTGTGTTATAAAATTGATCAATATATGACCTCTAACCTGAAACTGACTATTTGTAATAAATGTGAAGAAATATTTCACAAGAAGCATTGGAATATTTTCAGAGGTCTTTAATCCTCCTTATGAAAACCTTTCATGATGATAAATAGCAAAGGGAGAAAATATGGTATTTAATTTGGAATGTTTTAGCAACACCTCTGTCTACATGAATGATAGGCCACAATTATAAATCCTGGGAGTGCTGCAACAGGCTTTTACCTCATCCATTAGGTAACTCTATAGTGATTTGGGAAGGAGGAATTACTTTTAAATGATTAGTAATTTTTATTACTTAGAAACAAGAGTAGAAAATGGTGTTCATGTATCTGCACAAAACTCTGATTTAATGAGGTTAGTTTGGATTTCCATGGCCAATACATGGCTTTGAAAGGTGAATTAGTATGGCTTTCTCTTCGGAGTAATAACTGAGAGATGGATGGGCCATTCTCAGAACTGTACCTGATTGGGACTAGACGTCCTTTTAAGGCTGGAAAATAAAAGGAAAGAATTGAGAAAGGCCTAGCTATTTTGAATACATGTAAAAATGAAGTGGAAAGAAAATACTTGGGCCTTGATTTTCTTGGTCCTCCAGAAAATAAGAACAAAAGAGTAATACTACGGCAGTGGTATCAAATTCAAATAGAAGTGGGGCCATTAAACCATATGTAAAAATTCCAGATGGTAGCAAATTGACTTAGGAAACCAAATAATGTTATCTATGTTCTCGCATATTTTGTTTTGTTAAATATTTCTCAATTATATTTTAATCTGGTTCACTCTGTATTTGGGAGTGTAGCAGCTGCTATCTATATTGGCAGTTCATCATAGAGGATAAAGAGCTGGATTCATAGACAGGGAGAAGAGGGTTTGAGTTCACCTTCTTATATGATGTTTTACTTTTTATTCCCATTTCTGATAAATACTGTGTGAACTTTATTGTTTCAGAGCCCCAGGAAACTCTCCAAGACCATCTTAAGTTGCAGATGCTGGGTAGAGGGAGTTTCCTGAGGCATTACTATTTTCAAGCAATAATATCAGTAAGTCCTAATCCTGAATAGCTTCAAAAACAATATCAAGACTAAAAGAAACAACTGATTTGATTCAATTCAATAAGGATTAATTAAGTACTTAACAAATGCCAGGAACTTTGTGCGAGGTTCCTAAGGAGAAAAATGAATAGCTGCCCTCAAGAAGGTTACATTCTACTGGAAGGACACAAAATGGTCATGCGAAATTAAACACAAAGTATATGAAAAGTAAATAAGAAGAAATTCTGAAGAAGAGGATACTGGCACCTGGACAAGGCTCCCACTTGAGTTGGACCTTGGAGGGAGTAGGGATTCTAAGGAAAAGGAGAGAGAAAGGAGAATATCCCAGGCTAGAGGAGAAAACTTGGATAAAGGCAAAGAGGTAAGAGATGAAATATTTTTGCAAAGGCAATGTCAATTTTGCTAAAATGTAACATACGTGAGAGAAAGAGTAATGTGAATTAGTCTGAATAGATCAGTCAGAGCCAGATTGTGAAGGGCTTCAAATGGTACACAGAGGAGTTCACATTTTATCCTTGAAGGGAAAGCTAACAAAAGTCACTGATTTTTCTTCTTTTTGAACAAAAGACAGATTTGGTAAGACCTGTGCTTTGGGAGGATTACTTTGTTAGCTCTGGGGAGGATATATTGAAGAGATGAGAGACTTAAGGCAAATAGGCTAATTAGGAGGTTACAGCAATAGTTGAGGCAAAAGGTTAAAGTGCCTTGAACTAGAATAGTAGTTACTGAACTGTAGAGAAGGCGATGGATACAAAGAATATTAGGGAGGTAGTACTGAGATGAATTGATAACTAATTGAAAATGAGGTGAGGAGAGGTTAGAATGACAAGTCAAAGATGACTGAGTTTGCCAGCTCAGCTGACTGGAAGGATAGTGATGTCCTTGACTGACTGCAATAAGGGAGTTTGGAAAAAGAGTGTTTTTCTTTTACTTTATTATTTTTGGGGGGAGAATAATAAATTCTATATTAAAACACATAAGTTTATGATACCTCCTGGACACGTGAGTGAGATTTCCAGCCTTTAGTTACTGTTCATCTATGTTCTTTCATTAAAATAAACTTCACAATTACAAAAAGTTTTCCTGGTTTCCTTTCTAATATTGAATAATCCTTTATTTTCTTTCACCTACATTGATCTCTGTTATAAGCACATTTCTTTTTCTGTCTTATACCTCATTCCTGGATTAGGATACAAACTTATCCCTATGGTCATATCTATTATAATTTTTGGATGATTTTTAGATAGATAGACAGAGAGAGGGAGGGGAAGAGAGAGAGAGAAAGAGAGAGAGAGAGAGAGAGAGAGAGAGAGAGATATGGATAGACAGATAGACAGACAGATAGATAGATAGATAGATAGATAGATAGATAGATAGATAGATAGATAGATAGATAGATAGATAGAAGGCAAGTGGCCTGAAGAGGATTTAAAGCAGCACTTTATTCTATCAACTTTTTTTAGTAAATGAACCATAGACACATCAAGATCTTATATTATACCTTTTACACTCTATATACCTAGGAAACTTAGTGGATAGAGTACTGGGACTGGATTCATGAATATCAGAGTTCCAATAAAGCCTCAGGTACTTACCAGCTATATGACACTGTTAATTAACCTTGGTTTCCTCAACTAAAAAATAGAGACGATAAAAACCGTAACCTCCAAGGGTTATCATCAAGCTCAAATGAGATCATATTTATAAATTGTTCAGTGCATACTGCCTTGCATATAGCTGGTGCTTAATAAGTGCTTTTTTCCTTCCAGTGGGTGGTTGAATATAAGAAATTTGAGGTCAGCTGAGAGGCTAAATTTAAATAAGTGGATTTGAAAATCCTCAGAATAAGGATGCTAATTGAGTTCATGGGAGCTGGTGGTGATATCACCAAATAAAATAGTATTGAGGGGAAAGAAAAGATAGCCCAGGACAAAGCTCTGTTGAAAACCTACAGTTAGGAGGCTAGACCTCAATGAAGATCTAACAAAGGAGATTAAGAAATGAGTGGTCAGATAGGTAACAGAAGAATTAAGAGAAAAGAATGCCATAAAAGCCTAGAGGAGAGAGAATATGAAGGATATTCCAATTAAAACTATCTCAAGAGACTGATTTGGGGCTAAGAATATGTATATTAATTATGTGAGATGTATTGGTTAGACCAGCATCATAAACAATAAAGTGATATAGGTCTCCTTGGATCTCTCAGGACCAGAGATGACCAGAGCTGCATCAGGCAGTCCAATAAATGGATTTTTAGGAGCGCATTATTCATTCCATTCTTTGAACAACCCAAGAAATCTTTAATTGGTGAGAGCTAATTAAGAAGTAGTCCATCAACTCATTCCCCCTTTTCTCTCCCCACAAGTAGACAGGTCATATAGGCAAAAAAGGCCCTTCTCCCCTTTATCTATTAACCAAACTGTTAAAAAGGAAGACATTCCTTGGGATTCTGAAGAACCAAAAAAAAAATGCAAAAAGCAGCAGGCTAAATGGTATTTCTGACCCATATCCGAAACACTGTAATACACAGTAATTCTTCCTAATATATTGGAATTAATAGAGTGTATGAAATATAAATTCTCACAAAGAAAAGAGGGTGATCAATACTGTTACAGTTTTCAGAGAGGTCACATAGCATGATCCAGTACCCTGACCTTCCTTCTTGCATTGAGGACATCATCCCGCCTTTAAATGTGTTTCATAGAGGTGATGTCAGTAGTCCATATTTGACTTATATAGTACAGTGGGAACTGCTCCCTCCCTAATCCTGAACAGCACTCCTCTCAATGAAACCTAAGACTATATTAGCTTTCTCCTCCTCCACTTCTTCTCTTCTTTTCCCCCTCCATCTCCTCCTCTTCCCCCTCTTTCTCCTCTTTTTTCCTTCTCCTTCTCTTTCTCTTTCTTCCTTCTCCTTTCCCCCTTCTTCCTCCCTCTCATTTTCTTTATCTTCAGTCATTTTCATTGTCTTATTAATTTAGATGAAGCTTGTAGTCCATAAGGGACTTCAGATGTTTTATATGCAATTTATCTAACTATTCTTTCCCCATTTTATGTTTTTGAGACTCTGAAGAACTATGAGCTTTATTATCAATCAGCCACTGACTACTATCTTCAACTAAATGTTTCTCACATCCTGTTTCTCTTCTTCTCACCCCTGTCTTACTCAGATACTAGTCACATGTAGGAAGTTAACCACACTCCTCAATTGCTATCTTATCTCTATCCTTTTCAACAGTACCCTACCCATAGCCAATCCCAAATTCATCCATAGCCTTTTCAATTATACCCTCCAGAATTTCAGTTTCTCAACAAATAAACTTACCTTACCACTGGACCTCTTTCTCTCACAATCCTTCTGTCTACTGAATTGTGTCTTCATTGAGATATAACTTCCCATACTACATCTGACTCTATCCTCCCCAGACCCTGGCTCTACCTTATCTCACTCTTCTACTCCACTCATTAACCTCCACTTACCTTAGACAGGAAATCAATTATTCCTTGTTCCCCACTGCCAGTTTTAAACTCTCTTTAGTACCTTCATTGTACAGGGACTCTCCTGATGTGAAATCCACTTAATCCAGACTTTCCCTCTGGTCTGGATCATGGA